>NC_133332.1:7996013-8286013 GCF_042186555.1 Aquarana catesbeiana
TTTGGGGTGGAGGAACTTGACTGGTCTGCACAGAGTCCTGACCTCAACCCAATAGAACACCTTTGGGATGAATTAGAGTGGAGACTGAGAGCCAGGCCTTCTCGTCCAACATCAGTGCCTGACCTCACAAATGCTCTTCTGGAAGAATGATCAAACATTCCCATAGACACACTCCTAAACCTTGTGGACGGCCTTCCCAGAAGAGTTGAAGCTTTTATAGCTGTAAAGGGCGGAGCCAACTCAATATTGAACCCTACGGACTAAGACTGGGATGTCATTAAAGTTCATGTGCGTGTAAAGGCAGGCGTCCCAATACTTTTGACAATATAGTGAATATGCGGCCTTGTGGATAAAGACACACGTCTGTGAGGTTAAACGTATGTATACGCTCCTTGGGAAGGGGTTAAGGACAAGAAAATATTTGCATATTCTTAAAAAGCAGTAAAATAGCTTTAACACAAGCCTTGACTGCAGTTTGTAGCTGCAAGCACTGCGGAGAAATTAATTTTGAAGGTTCACAACAAATCACTGAAATCACAATTCCTCTCGCCAACTTTCCTCTATTAGCAGTGATTTGGCAGCCTGCTGGCCGTCCAATGAAAACACACAGGAGGTGTTTCTAAGCTGTTATAAATAGGCTGACCTCAGAATGTCAGTTGTGATTTGACATGTGCAATTCGTTTGGTTCCAAATTTGTTTTTTCAATGAAATTCGACAAATCCGGAAATATTCAAATTAACGAAAACCCGTTTCACAAATTTTTGCGAAAATTCGTAAATTTGAAAAGTTGTAAATTCGAAAATTCGTAAAATCTTACATTCGTAAATTCGAAAAATTTGTAAATTCAAAAACCCGAATATTTGAAAATCCAAAAATAAATAAAGTAAATCTGAAAATTCGAAAACCCGAAATAATAACTAACTAATAATAATAACTATTACTAACTATTCAATTATAGGTATTGGAATTTCCTTTCAAATTTGACTGTTAGTGAACGTAACAAATATGAATTTATCCGAAGTTATGAATTATCCAAAATAACGAATGCCGCATATAACGAATGGACCATAAAAAAAATAATAATAAATAATAATAATTAAAATAATAATAATAAAAATGTTTTATTATTATTATTTATTATTATTATTATTATTATTATTATTATTATTAATAATTCATTATGTTCCATTCATTTGGATGTGGCATTCGTTATTTTGGATAATTCGTAACTTCGGATAAATTCCAATACCTATAATTTAATAGTTAGTTATTATTAGTTAGTTAGTTAGTTAGTTAGTTATTATTTCAGATTTTCGAATTTTCAGATTTTCGAATTTCCAAATTTCCGAATTTATGGATTTTCAAATTTACAAATTTATGAATGTATGAATTTACGAATTTACAGAATATCAAATTTACGAATTTATGAATTTAGGAATACCGCATATAAAGGAATGGAACATAAACAAGTAATAATAATAAATAATAATAATTAAAATAATAATAAAAATGTTTTATGATTATTATTATTATTAATAATAATTTGTTACGTTCCATTCATTTAGATGCGGCATTCGTTATTTCGGATAATTCATAACTTCGGATAAATTCCAATACCTATAATTTAATAGTTAGTTATTATTAGTTAGCTAGTTATTATTTCAGATTTTAAAATGTTCAGATTTTAGAATTTTCAGATTTTTCGAATTTCAGAATTTTCAAATTTCAGAATTTTAGAATTTTAGAATTTACAGATTTTCAAATTTATGAATTTATGAATTTACGAATTTTCAAATTTACGAATTTATTAATTTAGGAATATCGCATATAAATGAATGGAACATAAAGAAGTAATAATAATAAATAATAATAAAAATGTTTTATTATTATTAATAATTTGTTACGTTCCATTCATTTAGATGCGGCATTCGTTATTTTGGATAATTCGTAACTTCGGATAAATTCCAATACCTATAATTTAATAGTTAGTCATTATTAGTTATCTAGTTATTATTTCAGATTTTAAGATTTTCGAATTTTCAGATTTTTCGAATTCAGAATTTCAGAATTTTCAAATTTCAGAATTTTTTAATTTACGGATTTTCGAATTTATGAATTTATAAATTTACGAATTTACGGATTTTCAAGTTTACGAATTTATGAATTTTTGAATTTACGAATACCGCATCTAAACGAATGGAACATAACGAATTCAAATTTTTCCGAAGTTACAAATTTATTCGAAAAATAATGAATTTCAATCATAACGAATGACCGAAAAACGAAAAAAACAAAAACAAAAAAAAAAAAAACCGAATGAAATGAAAACGAACACATTTTTCAGCGGTGCACATGCCTAGTTGTGATTTTGTGGATGAATTTCTCCACAATACAAGCAGCTAGAGAGATCTCTGAGGGTTTATTTTAAAGCTTATTCACTGCTTGTTAAGAATCTGAGATCTTTGATGTCCATAGTCGGGATGCAAAGGCACTTTAAATGCTCAGGGCAAAACAATACTAATTTATTTGTAGCAGATGAAGCTCTCACTTCTGAATGCTTTCAGATCGTGTTTGGATTTGCACAGAGCCAGCTTTTTAATTGAAGGAAAAATATCATCCAAAAATACCTTTTATTGCTTACCAAGATATGTTTAATTACAAGAGAAAACCTGAGGCGAAATGGCTGAATTTCTTACCGCGTGAAATTTTCATCCAACTTCCGCCGAGAAAGCCAAGTTTCAGGACATTGCGTTTTATTACCTCTGCCTGTTTATCTATATTTCCATCCAATTATCTACAGTTACCAAGAGTAGGCACATCTTTAGGCATTTACCATGGAAGGTCAAAGTATAGACAACCCTAAAATAAAATATCAAGCCTTTATAGTGTTCTGCAAGTCCATTATTTAACTAGTTCTTGGCCTCATTGGGGGTCTCGTGAGCCCCAAATTGCTCTCAAGGCTGTTCAGTCTCTCAATAGGTTCTCAGTAGTTTGCTCTGTGGGAAACTTAGGTTCTCCTGTACAAAAGAATAAATTGGATTGCGAATTTGCGATATCAGTATTCAACATTTGGCTCATGTGCAGATATCTGAAGTATCCATGAACCAACTTTGACCCATTAAGCAAGTATCCACTCTCTCAATTATTTAAAGGAAACTCTTTTTTTTTTTTTAAGGTCCACGGTGGTGCAAAACCTAAAACGATAAACCTGTAAGTGAACAAAAAACGTGCATTGAAACACACAAAAAGGTGCACTTAAGGGTATGCTTTTTTCCACCACCCTGAAGGGATAGGACTCGTACCCTGACCCTCGGGGCGCAAGGCTCGTGATGGGGTTTTTTGTGGTTTGCCTAGCCAGAAGGTCTGGCAGACCCCTTTCCTCTGGGACAGCCGAAGCCATCACCAAGTACTAGGACAGGGGAGCTCTCCCGAAACCCCCCCCCCGAGGCAGGGGAGGAAGGAACCAAAAGGCAACACATCCTCCCCTAGACGTCAGGGTAAGCCCGGGGACTCACACCCTTCATCCAGTGAAAAAACACACACAAAAGTGATAGGTGACAAACAGCGGGAGAAAATAAATAAAAAATAAAAAAGTGGCCATGCCAAATTGTGCACTGGCTGGGCCCTGAGGCCTGGTAAGCAAAAATTGCCCCGGGCTTAAGCCAAAAGGCCCAGCCCACGAGGCACAGTGCAAGGGGAAAGCATATTAGTGCTGTGACCATGTGTCCGTTCACACCATGGGGTCCCACACCCTAAGAACACCCCTAGGGCGACCACTTCCAGGGGCCACAGGCACCGCAGACCCTCTGCCTTCCCAGCCCATGGCCAGACAAGGTAGAACGTTCAGATCAGGAGGTAATGGGCTCTTGCAGCTTTCCCAGGGGAATTACTCCCGTGCCCCAACTGTCTGTGGGCACCCCGGTTTCTGTTCCAGCCATTACGAACCTTCCAAGCCCCCATCACTCCTTCAGATTTGCATAGCCACCATCTCAACCTTGGTTAGATCAGGATAGTAGCACAGCGCCTCCACTGGATCACTGATAAGAACAGATACTACACTTGATCAGTGGCCACTGGTGCTCAAAATTTTTGGGGGGCGCAAACAAACTGAAAAATACTGAACCCCCATCAATTGCAGCCTCACTGTGCCCATCAAATGCAGCCATTGTGCCCATCAAACACAGTCACTGTGCCCAGAATATGCAGCCACTTGTGCCCCATTATATGCAGCCACTTGTGCCAATCAAATGCAGCCATTTGTGCCCATCATATACAGCTGCTTGTGCCCATCATATGCAGCCACTTGTACCAATCAAATGCAGCCACTTGTGCCCATCATATGCAGCCACTTGTGCCCATCATATGCAGTCACATGTGCCCATCAAATGCAGCCACTTGTGCCCAGTATATGCAGCCACTTGTGCCCAGTAAATGCAGCCACTTGTGCATGTCAATGCAGCCACTTGTGCCCAGCAAATGCAGCCACTTGTGCCCATCAAATGCAGCCACTTGTGCCCATCAAGCGCAGCCAATTGTGCCGCATGAAATGCAGCAACTTGTGCCCATCAAATGCAGCCACTTGTGCCCATCAAATGCAGCCACTTGTGCCCATCAAGCGCAGCCAATTGTGCTGCATCAATGCAGCCACTTGTGCCCCATCAAATGCAGCCTCACTTACCTTACAGACAGCTCTGCTCGGGCCATGCATTCCATGGAGCTGCCAACATCACTTCCGGCTTCCCTGTGGAACAGGGAAGCCGGAAGTAACCTCTTAACTTGAAAAATAAAAGCTCCTGCCCGTAGTAATACTACAGGCAAAAGCTGTTCGGCACTTTGGATTGCGCCACAAAGCAGGTCAAAAGCCTGCAAATGAAGCGTCTCGCCTGCAATCTCATGATTACATTGACGTGGCACTTCCCATAGTGCACTGTGTCCGGCGCCCAAACACAGTGCACTTAAAGAACATTTTTTTTTATTTTGTTTTTTTTAAAGGGGCCTTTTTAAAAAAAAAATATATATATATTTTTTGTGACTGCTGTGTGGGGGGGGGGTTTGGGGCGGTGCCCATGCGCCCTCTATGGACGGGCTGCCACTGCACTTGATCTTAGCCAAAAGGCCAAGAAGTGAACTCTTGGGTAAATCCAAAATCCTGGACTTCTTTTATGACATTACTCAATTGTCTCTGTTTAACCCTAGTTGTTGATTCTGTACTCACCTATCCTCACTGGAATTTATTCATGCAATATGTCAAGGAATCTGGGATAACCAAAGTAGACACCTGTTCAAAATAAAGTGCTATGCATGCATATGAGGAGGTGCAGCGTGGCGCGGGACAGCCCAATTGCAGAAATAGAATTTGTATTAAGGTTGAAGTCAATCATTCACAACAAGCCAGGCGGGAAGACAGCCAAACCAGGATCATTTAGAGAAGGCAAGCAATGTGTAGCAGAGCAGAGGTTCCAGTAGTGCCAACAGCGTCTGTATTGAGGGGCGGAATGTGGCCTGGCCGGTCCATGCCCAACTGAGGAAGTTTTCTAGGAAGGATGGCGTGTCACTATCCTCACCGTACTCATTTGGAACCTCTCCCTGCCTGTCAGGGATCCCATGAAGCAGGTGCTCATTCCCATTCAGCAAGTGCACATACTTATGCGTATCTGCAGAGTCACGATCATAGAGGCCCAAGATGAGCAAGAACTAGGTTCCTGTGTTTCCTGATTCTCATACATGTCTGTAAACCTTGTTCCTGACCCGGTTACGTTTGAGACATCTCTCGGATCACCCCTGTCTGCTATATCTGCTTCTCGCTTATGTTACCGACCCCAGCTGGGATTTATGACTATGTCTCCACTTCCTGATTTGGTACCCCACCGCCAGCACGTTACCGATTTCTGCCTGTTCCCAACCTTGAACCTGATCCTGATTCTGCACCTGTCTGCCTGGCTTCCGCTAAACAAGGCTTGTGACCAGACTCTACACCACCACTGATAGGACTCCTGTGTCTCCAAGCTACAGCTCTCTACTACAGCTTCCAGGCACCTGCGCCCTTCCACTGCCCTGGTAGTCCCTGTCTCCGCTACCAGGGGGGGGGCTTGGACAGGAGTTGTGCAAGAGGCCACCCTCATCATCTCGGGCTCCACAGTCAGGTTTGAGACACTGCCACTAATCACTGTCTCTGTCAGATGGGCAACCTGTCCCTAATCTACCCACATGCGAAATGCGCCCCAAGCCTGGGAGCCAGGACCTGTTGTGGAAATTTTTATTAATGTACGTTGTCAGATGCCCCCCAGTGTCAGTTTTTCTGTAATATGCGAATGCGAGCGTATTCGCACATACAGACATTGGTGGAAGACCATTGGCTGCAGAAACCTTGCCGTGGACACGGCTCTTTTAAGGATGTTTGTTTATGCCTCACGAAGGGATTGGCCACTTCATTAGCGACTGCATCTATACTCCTGGTAAGCAGATCTGCGTACATGGGAACCATAGCATAACCAAACAAAATTATGGTTCACTGAGCCATGATAGAGTATGGCTTGCGTCATTGGTAGCAGTGGAAATGTGTACACGATCGTGTTGAGAGCCATGTAGTTAGTGTTCAAATTGTGACACTTTAGTCTCAAAGGATGCTTGCCCCATGGCTCTGCACACGTCCGTCTGCACACATCACTACTGCAATTCTATCTAAATATATACATGTGTGTGATTGGTTTTTTTGAAAGAATACAAGTATCTGATTGGCTGATTCTGAAGCCACAACCTTCCTTTGTTTATTCATGTTTACTGTATAAATAAAAGCAGTAGAGGATTCAATGGGAGGATTCTGCTGAGCTCAACGTGATACCAGCATCTGTCTGTGTTACTTGGAGATATACAAGCGCGCTTTCCCCAGCATTATACAAGAGAGCTGTTTTTGTGCTTTTAAGAGCAAAGAAAATATTTGCTTATAAGGAGAAGCTTAAAATTTCCCGGACAGGCCTTAAATAGGCTCTACCTGAAACAAAAAGGCTGTCGGAGTCACATGGGGTGGCAGCATCCAACTAGATTGCTTCCCCAATGACCCAACAAGCCATAGAGGAACCATATTTTTCTCTTGACTTCCCCTTCAATTGCAGTGCAGCTGCAGTCAAGCGCCACCTGCAGTGGAGAAAATAGACTGCACCTGCCTACATGCTAATGCTTCCAAACTTCGGAAGCTCCCCACAATCAACAGTGGCAGGCTACAACCACAGGGTGACCACATAGAAGAAGCCCATGGAATGAGTTAACTGACGAATAATAACCAATAGGGCTTTAAGACCTACATGCTACTTTCAGCTTCTTCCAAGTTATTCCAGAGAGTTTAATTTCTCCCCTCCTGCATGGGGACATTTTGGAGATGTGAAGGGCCTCCAGAGCCATCTATGTAGTTGGTAGTTAGGATGGTATATTGACAAAGTTCTCTTGTTCTCCTGATAAAGCTTCATATGTGAAATGGGTTGAAAAGGAGACCTTAGTTGAAGCCAAGTAAAGTGTATTTCTGGACTATTTTGATACTTTTATTTTATATAGTAAGTGGTTTAGTGACCTACAGGCTAATTTTCCCAAGGTGGGGATTGTAGTTATTTTATTTTGTGATATTTGTCTGCAAAGACAGTGGCTAAATGTACGATTTAACAAATTTTGTACATACTGTATATCTATCTATATATCTATATATAGATATATAGATATATATATTTATAGATAGATTAGATAGATAGATAGATAGATAGATAGATAGATAGATAGATAGATAGATAGATAGATAGATAGATAGATAGATAGATAGATAGATAGATAGATAGATAGATAGATAGATAGATCTATATATCTATATATATATATCTATATATATATAGATATATATTAGAATATTTTATCTTTCAGAATCAATAGTATCAATATGGGCACCTTAAAGCCATTTTTAGCATTTATAATTTGTTGGTATGTATAGGGGGTGAGATGCCTCTGAATTCCTCTGATAGTACACCCTACACATATACATAGGATAAAATAAAGGTTAAGAGGGGTTAAATAGGAAAAAAATATTAAAAAGATGGTTGTTTTAACTGATCTCTGATCTGCAGGTGAATTAAACAGACAAAAGTTATAAATGTTACTTTGTTTTCCCCTTTCTCCTTTCTCAACAATGTTTATAAACAATGGGCCATCTTCCTAAGTGTGAATTCCTGAACCTGCTTGTCCTCCTTTACTCTGCCCTATTGCCGTTCCCTGGACTTTTAACCCATGCCATGTCATATTACATATTACTGCCTGGAGGATCATCGCCCTTGTTGTGCCATTTTACCTAGCTTGAGGATCATTTCCACTTGCCATGCCTTACTGTTGCCGTGTGGACTGTTTCCCATTTGCTGTGCCATATTGCCTCCCCATGGACACTTAACCCTTGCTGTGCCAAACCCTGCTCTGGTCACCTCCCTGGGTGCTGGACGTAACCCTTGCTGTGCCATACCTTGCTCCTATCACAACCCTGGGCGCTGGACTTAACCATTGCTGTGCCATACCCTGCTCTGGTCACCTCCCTGGGTCCTGGACTTAACCCTTGCTGTGCCATACCCAGCTCCTATCACAACCCTGGGCGCTGGACTTAACCATTGCTGTGCCATACCCTGCTCTGGTCACCTCCCTGGGTGTTGAACGTAACCCTTCCTGTGCCATACCTTGCTCCTCCTATCACCACCCTGGGTGCTGGATTTAACCCTTGCTGCGCCATACCTTGCTCTTATCACCAGCCTGGATGCTGGACTTAACCATTGCTGTGCCATACCCTGCTCTGGTCACCTCCCTGGGTCCTGGACTTAACCCTTGCTGTGCCTTATTGTTGCCCTGGTTTCATGTTCCATATTTCTTCTCTGAGGATTGTGTATTCATGCTGTGTCTCATTGTTGCTTTGTGAACTGTTCCTCAATAAATGCCCACACATCAGGATCCGTGTGATTTCCCTCTGTGTACTCTCTCTCTCTCTCTTTCTCTGTGCTCCTAGTCCGCCACAACAATGTTACTTTGTATCTCTCTATCTCCAGTCTGAATGATATTTAAAAACAATGTTACTTTGTATCTCTCTATCTCCAGTCTGAATGATATTTAAAAACAATGTTACTTTGTATCTCTCTATCTCCAGTCTGAATGATATTTAAAAACAATGTTACTTTGTATCTCTCTATTTCTAGTTTGAACAATGTTTGTAAACAGTGTTACTTTGTGTCTCTCTATCTCCCGCCTCAACAATGTTTATAAACAATGTTACTTTGTAGCTCTCTATATCCAGTCTGAACAATGTTATCCATAATTTTACTTTGTATCTCTCTATCTTCTGCCTCAACAAATATATAAACAATGTTACTTTGTATTTCTCTGTCTCTATCTCTAAAAAAAATTCTGTTTAGTTTCCATCTCGATCTCATACTATTTTTTTTTTATTTAATGTTATTTCTTCCCTTCTCCAAATGGAGTCCTCTGCTTCCTTCGTACCGTATGGGGGAGAGGCGGACTTCATTTCATTTAACAAAGAATTGCGAATCTTAAACACTTTGCGAAAAGACTGTTATTTTTGATATTTTCCTGCTACATCTTTAATCGATATTACGTTCAAATCGTAACCAACTTTACAGATGTCGATGTATTCTGTTAACGATTTAATCGTTTTACATGTTGTTTAACTATGCTCAATAAAACCTTTTATTGCTTAACCGCTTGCCGACCAGAGCACAACGATATATGTCGGCACAATGGCACGGCTGCGCAAATAGGCGTAAGGTACGTCCCCTTTAAGAAGCGGCATTGTGGGCGCGCGCCCGCCGCGTGCTCTGTGACGTGCCCACGGGACACCCCGCGGACTCGATGTCCGCCGGTGTCCCGCGATCATGTCACGGAGAGGCAGAACGGGGAGATGCCTATGTAAACAAGGCATTTCCCCGTTCTGCCTAGCAACATGACAGAGATCTACTGCTCCCTGTCATCGGGAGCAGTGATCTCTCATGTCAATGGTAGCCCATCCCCCCACAGTTAGAATCACTCCCTAGGACACACTTAACCCCTTGATCGCCCCCTAGTGTTTAATCCCATCACTACCAGTGTCATTTACACAGTAATCAGTGCATTTTTATAACACTGATCGCTGTGTAAATGACAATGGTCCCAAAGTAGTGTCAAAATTGTCCAATGTGTCCGCCATAATGTCACAGTCATGATAAAAATCACAGATCGCCACCATTACTAGTAAAAAAAAAAAAAAAAATAATAATAAAAATGCCATAAATCTATCCCCTATTTTGTAGACGCTATAACTTTTGCACAAACCAATCAATATACACTTATTGCGATTTTTTTTCACCAAAAATATGTAGAAGAATACGTATCGGCCTAAACTGAGGAAAAAAATTGTTTCTTTTTAGATATTTTTGGGGGATATTTTATTATAGCAAAAAGTACAAAATATTGTGTTTTTTTCCAAAATTGTCGCTCTTTTTTTGTTTATAGCGCAAAAAATAAAAACTGCAGAGGTGACCAAATACCACCAAAAGAAAGCTCAATTTGTGGGGAAAAAAGGATGTCAATTTTGTTTGGGTACAACATCGCACGACTGCGCAATTGTCAGTTAAAGCGATGCAGTGCCGTATCGCAAAAAGTACTCTGGTCAGGAAGGGGGTAAAATCTTCCGGGGCTAAAGTGGTTAAAAAAAACAAAAAAACTTTGGAAGGATTTACATTTTTTTTTATAATTAACTAAAAAAAAACAAAAAAACAGGCTCAATCAAAAGTCTCTAATACCTAAAAAGTGACTTAACGTATTTTTCTGCCTTTGCGATTTTCTTGACTTCCTTTTCCCTGTCAGTGGGAAAAAAAAAAGTTCTGGTTAGAACGCCACTTTAGGTTGATCTCCGCATGAGGTTAACTTGAATGATAAAACAGACAACAGATTTATTTTTATGTTTTCTAACCCAAGTTTTCTATAGTGGCCGAGACATTACCGCTCTGGAAAAAGAAGAAAGAAAAACATTTTGTCAATTGAAAAATGTGTGTATGTTGGAACAATCTTCAAAACTTCTTGTCATCCGCGATGGGGACATCAATAACGGCCATTGTCAACCTTCATTAGGTTGAGATCCCGCGTTCCTCTATCCCTAAGGGTAATTTCCATCGATTTCTCTCTCCCGAACAAAGACACACACCTACGTCAAAGCAGTATTTAAAGCTTGCTTTGATTCCTTATGGGCTTTTTTTTTTCTCCAGACAAAGGGAATAAGCGGCCCGGCTTCTCTGAACTTTCCATTATTTTTCGTGTGTAATTTGGAGCTTTTGTAGGAAGAAAGCAAAATGACAGGACTTTCCGCATCTGCTAAACAACAGAGGTTAATTGTGATGAAGTTTATTCTGCAAAGTATCATAAAGGACAATGGCCGCACACAGGATGCATGAGTATTGACAAAAGATTGTATAGGATGTTAATGTCTCTAAACAGCCGGCTTATATCTTCTTCATGAAATACATTTTAATGCTTGGACCCAGTTTTATAACTTAGGTATGTGTTAGTAAAACAGTACATGTCATTGTAGCTACATTGTAGCGTTACCTTTTTTTTTCCTCCAGAGGTCTGAATCTAATTTTTGTTTCTATGATTCGGGTCCTTCACATCACATCCCCCTTTACATTAGTTTCTTAGTTACATAGTTACATTTCACCCTACCATCTCACAAAAAAAAATGTCAAAAATAGCGACGTGAGATGGATCTACGTGGGACATTTTTATTTTTTTTATAAAGGACTTGTCCCAAAGTGTCTTCTGTCTTTTTTTACTTTTTTTGACACTTTTTTGTGAAATGGTAGGGGTACAATGTACCTGTTACCAATTCACACAGGGGGGGCCAGGATCTGGGGGTCCCCTTGTTAAAGGGGGCTTCCAGATTCCGATAAGCCCCCCCGCCCGCAGACCCCCACAACCACCGGGCAACGGTTGTGAGGATGAGGCCCTTGTCCCCATCAACATGGGGGACAAGGCGCTTTGGGGGGCTACTCCAAAGCACCCTCCACATGTTGAGGGCATGTGGCCTGGTACAGTTCAGGAGGGGGGCGCTCTCTCGCCCCCCCTCTTTTGCTGCAGCCTGCCAGGTTGCGTGCTCGGATAAGGGTCTGGTATGGATTTTGGGGGGACCCCTATGCCATTAAAAAAAAAAAATTGGCGCAGGTTTCCCCTTAAAATCCGTACCAGACCTAAAGGGTCTGGTATGGATTTTGGGGGGACCCCTACGCCTTTTTGTAAAATTTGGGGCAGGGTTCCCCTTAATTTTCATATCAGATTCGGGTCTGGTATGGATTTTGGGGGGACCCCTACGCCATTTTTAAAAAAATTTTGGCGCAGGAGTCCCCTTAAAATCCATACCATACCCGAATCTGGTATGGATTTTGGGGGGGACCCCTATGCCATTTTTTTTAATTTAGGACAGGGTTCCCCTTAATATCCATACCAGACCTGAAGGGCCTGGTATGGATTTTGGGGGGACCACCACAAAAATTTTTTTAAAAACTGCGCGGTGGTCCCCCACGCAATTTTTTAAAAAATTGCGTGGTGGTCCCCCACGCAATTTAATTTTGGTTCGAGGTTCCCCTCATTATCATACTAGACCCAAAGGGCATGGTAATGGACTGGGGGGGGGCATGAAGTTTTTTTCAATGAGTTTTATCTATATTGAAAGGACCCGACAATTTATTACAGCAATTTATTTCAGTTTTAAATGACTTTTATTTCCTTTAGAAATGTCATTTTGCTGTGGTACTGTTCTAAACACGGGAAACACGTGCCACTTTACAGTCATACTATAGACACCCCCCCAGGCACAAAATTTAGATGAATATTTCACTTTTATTGTTTCACTTTAAGCATTATTAAAATCACTGCTCCCCAAAAAACGGACGTTTTAAAAAAAATTATTTGCATTGATACATGTCCCCTGGGGCAGGACCCGGGTCCCCAAACACTTTTTATGATAATAACTTGCATATAAGCCTTTAAAATGAGCACTTTGGTTTTTCATGTTAGTGTCCCATAGAGTTTAACAGGGTTCCGCGGCTTTTGAATTTGCCGCGAACACCGCATAATGTTCGTCCGAACAACCAAAGTTCGACCCCAACTTATGCTTGGGCTGAACTGTTCACCCTTCCCTACTAATGATACCATTATCATTTCTAAAATCTTGTGTATAGTCCCTTATCAAACCCCTCCAAGAGCTTGCATACTATTGATGTTAGGCTAACTGGTCTGTGATTCCCAAGGATGTATCTTGGCCCTTTTTTAAATATTGGTGCTACATTGGCTTTTCTCCAATCAGCTGGTACCATTCCAGTCAGTAGACTGTTCGTAAAAATTAGGAACAACGGTGTGGCAATTACTGGACTGAGTTCCTTAAGGACCCTTGGGTGCAAGCCATCTGGTCTCGGTGAATTATTAATGTTGAGTTTTTCAAGTCAATTTCTAATTTTGTCCTCTTTTAGCCATGAGGGTGCTTCCCGTGACATGTCATGTGGTTAAACATTGCAGTTTTGGTTACTGAAGCCCCTCAATTCCCTCGTGAAGACTGAGGAGAAGAATAAATTCAATACTTTCACCATCTCTCCATCCTTAGTAACCAGATTCCCTTCAGCATTCTTTATGGGACCAATATGATCGGACCTCCCTTTCTTACTTTTTATGTACTTAAAGAATTTCTTGGGACTTTTTTTAACTCTCCTCCGCTATGTGCCTTTTATGTTCTATCTTAGCAACCCTGATTGCAGCCTTACATTTCTTGTTGCATTTTTTGTAAAGTTGGCATGCTGATGATGATCCCTCAGCCTTGTATTTTTTGAAGGCCTTCTCCTTTGCTTTTTTATGCATTGTTATGTTGAATTTAAGCCACCCAGGGCTTTTATTAGCTCTTTTAAAATTATTTTGCATTGGGTTGCACTGGCTAATGCCCTTATTTAATATGCTCTTAAAGCATAACCTTTTTTCCTCCATGTTCTTTGATCCTAAGATTTTATCTAATTTATTTATTTATTATTATCTTCTAGCAAGGATCATAATTTAGGGAAGTTGGCTCTTTTAAAATTCAGTGTCTTTGTATTCCCTTTATGTTTCCTAATTGTGTAATTTATACTAAAACGAATTGACCTGTGATCGCTGTTTCCTAAATCGCCCCATATTTCCACATCCGTGATCAGGTCTGTATTGTTGGTAATCAGTAAATCTAGTAATGCTTTGTTTCTAGTTGGTGCGTCTACCATCTGACCCGTGAAACTGTCCTGCAAGACATTTAAGAACTGACGAGCCTTAGATGAATGCGCGGTTCCTTCCACCCAGTCTTTGTCTGCATAATTAAAATCCCCCATTATAATGACACTTCCCATTCTTGCTGCTAATCCAAATTGTGATAGGAGGTCCGCCTCCTCCCTATGGTTAGGGGGCCTATAGCATACTCTCAGTATTACTTTCTCCTTAGTTTCCTCCCTTTGTAGCTCTACCCATAAGGATTCCACCTCCTCCCTTGCCCCTTTAGTGATGTCATCTCTCACATTCACTTGTACAGTATCTCACAAAAGTGAGTACACCCCTCACATTTTTGTAACTATTTTATTCTATCTTTTCATGTGACAAGACTAAAGAAATGACACTTTGCTATAGTCTAAAGCAGTGAGTTTACAGCTTGTATAACAATGTAAATTTGCTGTCCCCTCAAAATAACTCAACACACAGCCATTAATGTCTAAACTGCTGGCAACAAATGTGAGTACACCTCTAAGTTAAAATGTCCAAATTGGGCCCTCCTTGGTGTCATGTGACTCGTTAGTGTTACAAGGTCTCAGGTTTGAATGGGGAGCAGGTGTGTTAAATTTGGTGTTATCGCTCTCACTCTCTCATACTGGTCACTGGAAGTTCAACATGGCACCTCATGGCAAAGAACACTCTGAGGATCTGAAATATGAATTATTGCTCTATATAAAGATAGCCTAGGTTATAAGAAGATTGCAAAGAAACTGAAACTGAGCTGCAGCACGGTGGCCAAGACCATACAGCGGTTTAACAGGACAGGTTCCACTTAGAACAGGCCTCGCCATGGACGACCAAAGAAGTGCACGTGCTCAGCATCATATCCAGAGGTTGTCTTTGGAAAATAGACGTATGAGTGCTGCCAGCATTGCTGCAGGGGTTGAAGGGGTGGGGGGTCAGCCTGTCAATGCTCAGACCATACGCCGCACACTGCATCAAATTGGTCTGCATTATTGTCAAACCCAGAAGAAAGCCTCTTCTAAAAATGATACATAAGAAAGCCTGCAAACAGTTTGCTGAAGATAAGCAGGCTAAGGACATGGATTATTAGAACCATGTCCTGTGGTCTGATGCAGGCCCGGACTGGGACAAAAAATAGGCCCGGGCATTTTGGACTGAGCAGCCCATGATATGTTAACCGGCCCCTTCCCCACTCTCCACCCTGACGGATCCCCGAGGAGAGGGGAGGGGGGGTATCCGGCAGAGGTGTGGGGGGGGCGAGGGGGACTGGGAAAGAGCATAAAGGGGGGGTGGAGAGCACAGGAAGGAACCTTGAGAACATGGGGTGGGGCGAGAGCACAGGGGAGAGGCAGTGAACACAGGGAGGAAGAGGAGAATACAGAGGGACCGGAGAGCACAGGAGGTGGGGGGTTGGAGAGCACAGGGGGAAGCAAAAACATGGGGTGGGGCGGAGGGCACATGGAGGGCAGGAGAACACAGGGAGGGTGGAGAGTACAAGGGGGAGGCGGCCAAGAGCACAGAGAGGCCGGAGAGCACAGGAGTTGGGCAGAGAGCACAGGGGGAGGCAGAGATCACTGGGGGAGGCAGACAGCACTGGGGGGGCTAGAGAGCACTGGGGGGGTGAAGAGCACTGGGGGGGAAGCGGCCAACAGTGGGGGGGCTGGAGAACACTGGGGGGGCTGGGAAGCACTGGGGGGAGGTGGACAACACTGGGGGGCTGGAGAGTACTGAGGGAGAGCAGGGGGAGGTGGAGAGCATGGGGTGGGGAATGTAGAGAGCACAGGGGGCAGCGGAGAGCATGGGGGATGTGGAGAGCACAGGGGGATGTGGAGAGCACAGGGGGGCAGCGGAGAGCATGGGGAAAGGTGGAGAGCATGGGAACGGCTGAGAGCCAGGGGGAGGTGGAGAGCACAGGGTGGCAGCAGAGAGTACAGGGGGCAGTGGAGAGTATGGGGGAAGGTGGAGAGCATGGGGAGGCTGAGAGCCAGGGGGAAAGGGAGAGCACAGGGGGGCAACGGAGACCATGGGGGAGGTGGAGAGCACAGGGTGGCAGCGACGAGCATGGGCAGAGGGGAAGAGCACAGGGGGGCAGCAGAGAGCATGGGGGTGTGGAGAGCACAGGGGGCAGTGGAGAGCCTGGGGGGATGTGGAGAGCACAGTGGGGCACTGAAGAGCATGGGGGGATGTGGAGAGCACAGGGGGGCAGCGGAGAGCATGGGGGGATGTGGAGAGCACATGGGGACAGCAGAGAGCATGGGGGGAGGTGGAGAGCACATGGAGGCAGCAGAGAGCATGGGGGGATGTGGAGAGCACTGGGGGCAAAGAGTATGGTGGAGAGCATGGGGGAGGCTGAGAGCCGAGAGCCAAAGGGAGGTGGAGAGCACAGGGGGGCAGCGGAGAGCATGGGGGGATGTGGAGAGCACATGGGGACAGCAGAGAGCATGGGGGGAGGTGGAGAGCACATGGAGGCAGCAGAGAGCATGGGGGGATGTGGAGAGCACTGGGGGCAAAGAGTATGGTGGAGAGCATGGGGGAGGCTGAGAGCCGAGAGCCAAAGGGAGGTGGAGAGCACAGGGGGGCAGCGGAGAGCATGGGGGGATGTGGAGAGCACATGGGGACAGCGGAGAGCATGGGGGGAGGTGGAGAGCACATGGAGGCAGCAGAGAGCATGGGGGGAGGTGGAGAGCACTGGGGGCAAAGAGTATGGTGGAGAGCACGGGGGAGGCTGAGAGCCGAGAGCCAAAGGGAGGTGGAGAGCACAGGGGGCAGTGGAGAGCATTGGGGGAGGGGAAGAGCACAGGGGGGCAGCGGAGAGCATGGGGGAATGTGGAGAGCACAGGGGGGCAGCGGAGAGCATGGGGGGATGTGGAGAGCACAGGGGGGGCACCAGAGAGCATGGGGGGAGGATGTAGAGAGCACAGGGGGCAGTGGAGAGCATGGGGGGATGTGGAGAGCACAGGGGGGCAGCAGAGAGCATGGGGGGATGTGGAGAGCGCATGGGGGCAGCGGAGAGCATGGGGAGAGGTGGAGAGCATGGGGGGCAAAGAGTATGGTGGAGAGCATGGGGAGGCTAAGAGCCGAAAGCCAAGGGGAGGTGGAGAGCACGAGGGGGCAAAGAGTATGGGTGGAGCAAAGAGCACAGGAGGGGCAGCAGAAATAAGCAGGATAGGAGGAGCAGTGGGGGTGGCTGCATATAGAAGAACCATTCTCTCCATCTTTCTCCTGCAGTCTCTGAATGCCTGCTTCTCCTCTCCATCTTGCAGGCAAAGACTGCAGGAGTAAGATGGAGAGAATGATTCTTCTATATGCAGCCGCCCCCACTGCTCCTCCTATCCAGGTTACAGGGAGGGGGGCTGCATTCACATTCTCTATGATCCAGCTCCAAGGTGTCTGCATCAGGTGTCTCATCTAGCTCCTCCCCCTTCGTGGTCACGCCCCCGGCACAGACAGCTTCACTATACGTACAGTCTCGGAGAGCTCCTCCCCCTTCATGTTTCTGTCTCCCCGGCGCCGATGGCTGAGCTGAACTAGCAGCCAGGCGGCCGAGGAGAGGCCGGGTGAGTGAAGTGGCCCGGCGGCCCCGGCCCACCGGGCAAGTGCCCGGTTTGCCCTATGGTCAGTCCGGGCCTGGTCTGATGAGACCAAGATAAACTTATTTGGTTCAGATTGAGTCAAGCGTGTGTGGCGGAAACCAGGTGAGGAGTACAAAGATAAGTGTATCTTACCTACAGTTAAGCATGGTGGTGGGAGTGTCATGGTATGGAGCTGCATGAATGCTGCCGGCACTGGGGAGCTACAGTTCATGGAGGGAACCATGAATGCCAACATGTACTGTGACATACTGAAGCAGAGCATGATCCCCTCCCTTCAGAGACTGGACCGCAGGGCAGTATTCCAACATGATAACCACCCCAAACACACCTCCAAGATGACCTCTGCCCTGCTAAAGAAGCTGAGGGTAAAGGTGATGGACTGGCCAAGCATGTCTCCAGACCTAAACCCTATTGATCATCTGTGGGACATCCTCAAACGGAAGGTGGAGGAGCGCAAGGTCTCTAACATCCACCAGCTCTGTGATGTCATCATGGGGAAGAGGACCCCAGTGGCAACCTATCAAGCTCTTGTGAACTCTATGCCCACGAGAGTTAGGGCAGTGCTGGAAAATAATAGTGGCCACACAAAATATGGATACTTTGGGCCTAATTTGGACATTTTCACTGAGGGGTGTGCTGACTTTTGTTGCCAGCAGTTTAGACATTAATGGCTGTGTGTTGAGTTATTTTGAGGGGAGAGCAAATTTACACTGTTATACAAGCTGTACACTCACTACTTTACATTGTAGACAAAGTGTCATTTCTTCAATGTTGTCACATGAAAAGATAGAAGAAAAGATTTACAAAAATGTGAAGGGTGTACTCACTTTTGTGAGATACTGTACATCATTTTTGATATACAGCCATACCCCTCCCTCCTTTTTACCTTGGAGGTCCTTTTCCTCAATTTAGTTCCTAAGTCCTGTTTTTTAGGACACTCCATCTTCCTCTGACTTTGTCATTGGTGCCAACGTGCACCATGACAGCCAGGTCTTCCCCAGCCCCTCCCAGTAATCTATCCACCAGATCCGTGATGTGTCGAATCGTCTTCAATCCCCTTTTTCAAATCACAGACCCCCCCCTTTCAAATCAGAGCCCCCTCTCCTCACAATCCCCCTTGCAATCACAACCCTCCACATCACAGCTCCCCCCACTCCTCACATCACTGCCCTCTTTGCAATCGCAGCCCCCCCTCCTCACATCACAGCCCCCCATATCACTACTTCCCCCTTTCACATCAACGCCCCCTACATCACAGCTCCCCCTCTCACGCCACAGCCCCGTACCCCTTTACATCACAGTGGCCAAGCATGAATCGGAGGCCACAAATATCTCAAGGTCCAGAGAAGTGATAATATGGCAAACATATGATAAAACAGATTTCAAATTAAAGGTGTTGTTGTTAATAAGCTCAACAAAGGTGTGGAGTTTCTCCGTGGTGCCAGTCCATATAACAAAAATATTGTCAATAAATCTGTACCAACATAAAACATGGTTCATATACTCCTCCAAGGCATCTGTATGCCAAAGATCACATTCCCACCCCCCTAGGTAGAGGTTGGCATAGGCCGGGGTGCAGCAAGTGCACATGGCTATGCCCTGCACCTGGAGGTAGTGGGACCCCATGAATGTGAACCAGTTATGAGTTAGTATATGGTATAGCAACCGCAAAAGGAACTCATTGAATTTCCATTGCGTGTGCGGCTGCTCCATCAAAAATGAACGAGCCATCTGAACTCACTTCTCATGTGGAATACTCAAATACAGAGCTTCCACATCTATTGTTACTAGCAGGGCTCCTGGAGGTATGTTATGGCCCTTTATAGGTTTAAGCAAGTCCAAAGTGTCTTTAATATACGATGGCAAACTGAAAAAAAATCTATGAACTTGCTGTCATTTTCGCATAGGGCGCCTGTTCCTGAGATAATTGGCCTTCCTGGCGGTTGCAGTAGATTTTTGTGGACTTTCGGCAGGGCATAGAAGGTGGCTTATATTTTACAGCGTATGCAGCATTTCACAAATACTAATGGTAATCTATGCATCCCTTACCTAGGTGTATCCCCATATCTGCCTATCTATAGGGGGCCATATGCACCATCTGCTCTGCCCCTTGCTTCACCCGACCCACACCTGTTTCCGTAAGTATATATGGTTACCTTATATGTATACAGTAATTTGTTAAAATTTAATACATTGTATATTTTGTATTATTGCAAACCAATATGTTATGCCTAAAATGTTTGTGTTTACCTCTAACAGGGTATAGAATCAAAATGAACCCCTTGAACTCCTGAAGAAGCGTTCTTTGTAACGCAAAACATTTTGAGGACAACTCTATCCATCCAGCTGGAGGCACTCACCCCCCCCCCCCCCCCCAACAGCCATTGCTCTGTACTGTATAGCACCAGGATCCTGTGGTGCTCCATAGCAATGTTTTGGTAATTGCTCGTAGTATTGTGGAGGCTCCCTACCTATATATTGAGGGGTGATACGTTACTAGCAAACTTACTGTTCAGGGGTTATGTCTAATCATGTTTTATTGTACACTATGGTTTTAATAGAATTTAAATAAATTTAAAATATGTCTGATTATTAGTATGCTGCCCTAAAAGTCCCATACTTTTGGATCCTCTTTTTCCCCCCTTTACATTAGTGTCTTCAGTCCCCTCTTTCAAATCACAGACCCCCTTTTTCACATCAGAGCTCCCTTTCCTCACATCACAGCCCCCCCCTTACATCACAGCCCCCTAACATCACAGCTCCCCCCTTACATCACAGCCCCCCTTACACCATAGCCCCCCCTCTTACATCACAGCCCCCCCTAACATCACAGTCCACACACAGACACCCACTGCTGCTAAGCAGTGCCCACAAGTGCCACCTACCAGTGCCCACCAGTGCTGCCCATCACTGCCTCATCATCAGTGCCACCTTTCAGTGCTGCCTATCAGTGTCACCTACCAGTGCCCATCAGTGCCACCTATCAGTGTCCATCAGTGCCCATCAGTGCCCTTCAGTGCCGCCTCTCAGTGCCCATCAGTGCAGCCTCATCAGTGCCTCCTGATCAGTGCCCACCAGTGCCACTTCATCAGTGCCCATCAGTGCAGCCTATCAGTGCCCATGAGTGCCCCCTATTAGTGCAGCCTCATCAGCGCCTCCTGATCAGTGCCCACCAGTGCCGCTTCATCAGTGCCCATCAGTGCTGCTTCATCAGTGCCCATCAGTGCTGCTTCATCAGTGCCCAGCAGTGCCACCTATTAGTGCAGCCTCATCACTGCCTCCTGATTGGTGCCCATCAGTGCCGCCTCATCAACGCACATCAATGAAGGAGAAAAATGACCTTTTTTCCAAAATTTTTAACAAACTATAAAAGCTGTTTGTTTTTTCGAAATTTTCGGTATTTTTTTTTTTTTTTTTGCCTGTTTAGCAAAAAATAAAAACCCAAGTGGTGATTAAATACCACCAAATAAAAGCTTTATTTGTTTGAAAAAAATGATAAAAATGTCATCTGGGTACAGCATTGCATGACCGCGCAATTGTCATTCAAAGAGCAACAGCGCTGAAAGCTGAAAATTGGCCTGGGCAAGAAGGGGGGCTAAAGTGCCCAGTAGGCAAGTGGTTAAATATTACTTTAGCGTGGGCTTTCCCTATTTTCCGGCAACGAACTCCAGTAGTGCCAAATACAACGGTGCAGAATCTGCTTCGTTTCCATGATCCGTTTCCTCCATCGGTTCCTGCTTGCTGTTCTGTTCAGTCGGCTTTTTTTTCACTTATGAAAGATTGCCAAGACCCGGTCCTTCCTCTGTGGCAGTGTTAGTAGTTTTGGCGCTGAGTAAAACGCCGGTTTAATCGGAAAAAGCTGGAGACTGCGGCATCTCTCTCCTCTGCGAGCACAATTTAGTTTCAGGCACAAAACAACTCGGCCATAAAACGGCACACAATACGACTCCCAAAAGAGGGGGATTAATTAAAGACCACATGAAAGAAGTGCAAACAGAAGTAAATATCTTGTGCCGTAGGCAGAGAACGGGAAGCTGTTTGCTCGGTAGAGTGCAGAAGATCTGATATTTCCTGATTTTTTTCACCACACGTTTGCCAGTTTCTTTCTTTTTTTTTTTTTGCATTAACAGGCAAAGCAGGCTTGGAAATTGGACATAAGGAGGAAAATAAATAAAATCCTCTCTTAAACAAAGTATCGGCTCACTTGTTTAACCACCAAGCTGCCCAAGTCGATTCTGACACTTCTCTCATACATGTAAAAATCAGCATTTTTTTTTTTTACTAGATAATTATTTAGAACGCCCCAACCTCTTTATATTTTCTAAAAGCAAAGGTCCTCAGGATCACCCCACCAGGAGGTGAGGAAGCCGGGGTCCAGTAGTAAATATAGCAGGTAGGGATCAGAAGCGTATTCAGTAAACAAGCCAAAGGTCGGTAACAAGCCATCACGGGTTGGAAACAAGCAGAAACGTATTTGAGGAACAAGCCAAAGGTCAGTAATGAGTGGTAGATGAGATGCAGACAGCGGCAGGAGTGACAACAGTGAGATATTGGCCGGAGAGATCACAATATTCAGGCAAACAGGAAGTGCAAAGGTATGGCTTAAATAGGAAGTTTGTGGGAGGAGCAAAGGGTTCAAGAGAAGCAAGAAACAAGGCAAGGTTGTCAAAGAAATCAGGCAGAGAGCTGTGCAGCATCTCAGGTGGCTCAGCAAGAAGAGATACTGCCAGACACAGCAGAGGTCCCAGGTTCAGATACAGGCCATAACACCCAGCAAGACCATCAAATTCATTATTACTTGTGGAATTGCCAGGTAGATTCTCTGGGATACAGTATTCGTAATGTCAGGTATGGTAAACAGAGTTATCTCAGTTGGGGCATTAAGCAACCATGTCTCCAACCTTTTTATGGAATTGACTTGTTTCTCACTGTTACGTACCTGTATACGGAGCCTGAGATGAGAAGGGTGGCTTCTTACACAGTTCTTGTTTGAGCACCCCTGGCAGTTGAGACAGGGTATACCAGTGTTGCCAACCACCCATTAATTTACGGGCAGCCCATAAATTTCATTCCATTTTCGGGCTGCCTGTAAATGCCCATTCATGTCCAGGCAGGCGCATGAGCAGTGACGTACTGGCACCGGTTGGCACCATTTTTGAATGACACTCAGTCTCTGTGGCGCCGCGACCACAGAGGAGGACAGGAGTGATAGAAGGGCACAAGTGCCAGGGTGCCGACACTGTAGGCTGGAACTTGAGAGCACTGATATCATGTGAGCAGGGGTACAGCTGGTAGTAAACCGTGGATGTGCCAAGTTTAGTTGAAAACGCAGTGAGGTCCCAAGCCTGGTCTAGAAACAGCCGAGCAGGAAGGTACCAAGTCGTAGGCAAGATCGGAGTCAGGCAACATATGGGCAGTGTTGTAGGAGTTTGAGGCAGAAACATGTTTCATAGTCCAGGCTGAGGTTGATAATGAAGATTGACAGTGAACAAAAGCTGCCAAGGGTAATCCAAAAGTAGGTCCGGTGGGAGCTGGGTTGATAACGGCAGGGCTTTTTTTTTAGCGGGAACTCAAGGGAATGTAGTTCTGGCACCTCAAGCACACAATGTATGCACTAACATAGGGGGTTGGTGTCTGCTGGAGGATCTGTTGATGCTGAATGCTGAGGATGTATTGTAGCTGGGGAATTTAGTGTTGCCAGGGAGGTCTATTGTTGCTGGAGGGATCTACCATTGAAGGGGAAAGTGGGGTCTAATGTTGATGGTGGGTGATATTTTGTTGCTCTAGGGAGGATGTTGTTGGGGGATGGGGGGATCCACTGTTGAGGGGGAGAGTCTATTGATAGTGGCTGCTGGGGGGATCTATTATTGCCAGCAAGGGTCTATTGTTGCTGTGGCAGATCTATTGTGGCTTGTGTGGGATCTATTTTTGCTGGGGGTATATTTTGTTCCTGGGGGGAGGGTCTATTGTTGCTGAGAAGAATCTATTGTTGCTTGGGGGATCTTTTGTTCCTGGTGGGTCTATTATCATTAACCAATTCCATACAAATTACCTAACACCACAACATGAAACTTGGTTCTGTATTCTGTATAAGGAGCAGTACTTGGCGATGAATAGGGAGTGGTGAAAGAGATGGTGCTCACAGGTAGTTCAGGGTGGAGAGAGTAGCTGCACCTATTTTCTGAGAAAAGGGGAACCGAATGAGTATCAGGACTAGGAAAACAGGAGAAAAACTGAAGACCATTTAGCAAGGAGCTTGTGCAGAGCTAAGGCTTAAATAGGCCATGTCAGGAAGATTCTGCCAGTAATGGGCAATCCAGACCTATTGGTGCGCGATTGCGTGTGCCTATGCGCATGCGCACACGCGTGCCCGTTAGCGCCTGGCGGGATATTTAAATGTGGCTGTCACAGGTAAACATTGCTGTTTGCTCTGTGTTCCCTGATAATCTGAAACCTGTTGATACTTTGATCCGGCTTGTCTGAAGACTATTCCTGCTATCCACCTGCACCTGACCCCCGCCTTGTCTGACGATTCTCCTGCCTGCTCCTCTTGTTCTTCTGCTGCCTGCCTGATACCGTCCCGGCTTGCCTGATCTTCCAAGACTACCTACCTGTACTACTATACTTACCTGCCGAAGCCATCCAGCTCCAGACCCAGTCCTACTTGCTGAGCAATCCAGTCTGCTATACCTGTCTGCTGAGCCATTCAGTCTGCTGTGCCTGCTACCTGATCCATCTGCTGTTGGTTCCGGTCTGCTGATCCAGTTCACGTCCTTGGTTCCTATCCGCTGTTCCAGTTGTTCTGATTCCTGCCCTCGGAGTCCGGTTCCAGCCTGCACTTCCAACTCCTACCTGAATCTCCTGAACCACTGGACTGATCTTCTGCTGTTGATCCTGCCAGGCACTCGTACCACTCCTCACTCCTGCGCTCCTGTCTTCACTACCAGGGGCCTCGAGTTGGAGGCGTAAGAGAGGCCATCCTCTGCAATTCGGGCTCATCTACTAGGTACATAATGGGCCGCTTGGTGGCAGTGGGCAATGCTCACGCTTATGTGCCCATGCATTAGCCTGATGGCTGGCACAATGTTCCTGAAACTTGCAATCACTTCTGTTGGATTAATATTCATAACACTGTAAGTTGCAAAAGAAATACTTTTTATTTTATTTTATCTACTTTCTTAATGGCACATAATTCACATATTGTTGCATTATAATTTTAGAAAATTTGAGTCCTAAACCAATAGTAGAAAGACCTGTAATGAAAAGCTTCTCCACCTAATTAGCTAGATAGCGGGATAGCTCGGACAGAGCGATCCACCTGAGAGATTGACAGCCACTGACCTACATTGCTTACTCTCCAAATGGATTGACACGTGTATACAAAACCTGTGTTGTGTTTTCGATGTAAACAGCTTG
Source organism: Aquarana catesbeiana (assembly GCF_042186555.1). Classification (NCBI taxonomy): domain Eukaryota; kingdom Metazoa; phylum Chordata; class Amphibia; order Anura; family Ranidae; genus Aquarana; species Aquarana catesbeiana. The sequence goes on from NC_133332.1 coordinate 8,021,324, forward strand.
ACTTCATTAGTGATGATCAGCAAAAACCAGAAGAACTGGTGAATCTACTAACAGCTTTTTTTAATATTCTGAATATTAATGTAGCCTGTGTTTCAAGAGAGGTGGCCATGCAGCGGATGGAAAGCCTCCTCTTGGTGGCAACTATGCCAAAGTTGAGAGGGATTTTTCATTCCAGGTGCTTCTCCGAAAGAACCTCTATGTCAGGGGTAGGCAACCTCAGCTCTCCAGCTGTGGTGAAACTACAAATCCCATCATGCCTTTGCCTCTAGGAGTCATGCCGGTGATTGTCAGGGTCTTGCAATGTCTCATGGGACTTAGTAGTAGTTTCACCACAGCTGGAGGGCCGAGGTTGCCTCACCCTGCTCTGTGTGCAGCTTCTTAAACTTACCCTGCATCATGGTCAGGAGTCAGGCTCAGAGACGAGTAGCTATAACAGTAGACAGGTTCCCACTAATCAGCTGGATAAGTGAACAAGCAGGTCACCCTGGCAGAGGATGAGGGCTCACCTTAAGGTGTGGGGTCTAAGTACTAACTGGTGTTCACCAGAGCTCCTGATGGTGGAGATGGATTTACTGCGCGTTTGCACCAGGTCGCAGTCCTCAGGATCACCTCACCAAGAGGTGAGCAAGCCAGGGTCCAGTAGCATATATAGCAGGTAGGTATCAAGCAGAAATGTAGTCAGTAAACAAGACAAAGGTCGGTAATAAGTGGTTGCAGGTTGGGATCAAGCAGAAGCCTACTCAGTAAACAAGTCAAAGGTTGGTAATGAAGATACAGATGGCAGAGTGACTAGAGCAAGATATTGACTGGAAAAAGCACAATAATCTGGCAAACAGGAAGTGCAGAGGTATGGCTTAAATCATAAAGTTCATAGGAGGAGCAAAGAGTTCAAGATTCACCAGAAACAAGAGACAAAGCAAAAAAGTCCAAAGCATCTCAGGTGGCTCAGCAAGAAGAGTTACTTCCAGACACAGCAGAGGTCCTAGGTACAGGTCCAGGCCCTGACACCCAGATAGTCTCATATCTATTGGGTTAAATGCCCTTCTCAGCATGCCTGACACTATGTTCTTCCTCTTCCTCTGAGACACATCCTCAGTAGGTCACAAAAATGTAAATTGAAGTGCCACACCACGGCTAGAAGGTCCAGATACAGCTTAATTCTAGTAAAGGTCAGGGGGACAATCTAAAGAGTAGTCAACATGTTTTGGGGGTCCAACCCCCCCACCTCACCAAGGAATGAGATTGAAAACAATATAAATGGCTGCCAACCCAACTGCCAAGACCTGAGCTTGTAATTGCACTGGAAGAAATGCCATTAACCCTTTTACTGCCACCGCCAGCTGAAGTCACCGGGAGTGTGTATACTCCACAAGTCGACTGTCGACTTGCTAATGAAAGCCATGTGGTGGCTGTACAGCCCAGATTGCTTTCCATGACTCCCAGAGAGTGCCCGCCCACCCCCATGCTTCCCAGGCACCAGTGTCCCACTGGAGGAAGAAAAGACCAGCGCACATACGTGTCAGGGCTGGGCTCAGCCCTTCCTTCTCTGAGCTGGCCGCTCAGCTGTCGGCTAATTGCCAGCTCCCATCTCTCTCCACAGTTACTCAGCTGTTGATGATATCCTGCTCGTCAGTCCTGCCTACTTAAGCCGTCCAGTCCAGAGGATCTCTGCCTTCGCCTTGGTCAACATCACAGAAACTATCTCCTGCAATCCTATTGAAGGCTTGCTTTGGTGACATCCCTTCTGGCTCCAGATCCTGCTTGCTGTTCCACTACATTGATCCCTGACTTCTGGCTTGGCTGACTATCCGTTCCAGTTACTGAACTTTGGCTATGTTTTGACTACGCTTGTTCTTTTTTACTTTTATTATTAAACAAGTGTGTACAGTTTAATTGCACTTCTGTCTCGGCCTGATTTCATGGTTTCTAACAATACGTTCACTGATCTCCCCCAGCTAGAATTGACCCAGACGAGACATGTAAAATGCAGAAGCAACGTGTCATCCTTGAGTTCTTGAGCCATATGATCTACAAATCTTTGGCACCCATGCTGTGACATGACTTCTTCTATTGACCAAAAAAACAACTTCATTATGGGGTGGCAGTGTGGGTCAAACCTTTCCGGAACGGGCTGTACTTTCTTCAACTTTCTCTTGATATGTTTAACGCCACTCCCTTATCTGACATCCCTTCACAGCTCCCCAACAGCCCACCAGGTCATGAGTCCATGTCTCATTGACCTGCACAAGGTAGGTAGTTCCACGATCCCAGACTGAATGCTCGCGTTCTCTCTGAGACCATAAAGGCTCGGTATTCCGCTGGCCCATTAGTTTCACTGCTGCAGCTGCTGTCAGGGGAATTTTAAATACAGCAGAGAACTTTCTGATCTTCAAACTGAAATGGTAATTTTGTCCTGCAATGCAGAACTGGTGCAGATCAGAGACAAAAGATCTGATTTGTGAAGCCTAACATTACCAGAGTCAACAAAGAAAAAATAATATGTATTTAAATTGGATACAACTGTGAATGTTTCATCGTGAAAAAAACATATCAATGTAAAAAAGCCTCCTGATATTTTGATCCAGTTAAAATCAATTCATATAATTTATAATCCAACCGGATCCCTCATAAATATAACTTTTGTAACTAGAGAACAAAACGGGAGAAAAAGAGAACAGTCTTGACTTACTCCTATCTGATGTTTTATCAAAAAAGATTATGTCTAAGCCTGTACCAAATGCGAGAAACAATAAAAGGATGATTTGCTGGTCTCCACAAAGAAATGAATTATATCCAGAATCAATAAGGAAGGCTTTGATAAACTGCTGTACAATCATATCCTTGGGCATCAATTAAAATTCTTTAATGCTAGTTTAATCTGAGCAGCACCATCAGAGAAAGATACAGCCGCTGCAAAAAAAAAAAAAGAGATTATTGAACTTCAGCAGAGCAAATGTTTGCAATTGCAGTCACTCAGGGCTAAACTATATATCGAATTAAAGGATGCTCTCCAGAGAGGTGGTGGCCACAACTGCAGGACCTCAAGGACTTCTTTTTTCATCAGGGGGTCGGGGGACATTTTGAAAGAAAAGATGGCCGAATTCTGAAAAATGTAATTGATTAGGTGCCTAGACACAATGGAATATGAAGGTCACGAATCAAGAGCAACATTTTTTTTTCCCATGTTTTCAATACCATGGTAAGAAGACCCCTGTTGAGTGCAGACATTAGCGTAACTCAATAATCATGGTTGTACCTGTAGCTTGTCGTGCATCGCCTAAAATCTGATGGCCTCGGGCATTGGCGGCTGGTGCTCCAGCCCGCCACCCCACACCAACCCCCCCCCCACATTCGCCGGCTCGCTCGCTTGACACTTACCCCATCCAGGTTGTGGCTGGGGCTTTCCCCACTCCATCTCCTTTGTGTCCTGGCGGTCGCTGCTTCTCCTCCCGGCCAATTGAGTCTTAGGACTCCCAGCCAATTGAGTCTTAGGACTCCCGGCCAATCGGGTCTCGGGACTCGCTTCCTGATTGGCCAGGAGGAGAAACAGGAAGACATTAGCGAATATTAGTTCACTAATGTCACACAATTGGGTGGCCTTAGGGTGCTGTGCTCTGCGCCCCGAGCCCACACTTTTTTGAAGCCAAAAAGAACCTCAGGCACTAATCACGTGCTTCAAAAAAAAAAAACCTCTATTGAAATCCATGCGTCCAGCATCCTGCATGTAGATTAGGGGCCAGACACATGGATTAGGGGGGAGGGCCACCACCAGATAAAATGGTACCCAAGCCTAAACATTTTTTTACCTTAAAGTGGTTGTAAAAGCAGAAGGTGCATTATTGGTATGACATTACCTTTTAGGGTACAAAAAAAACAATAAAAAAACACCCAGCGGTTTACTACCGCCTTAAAGAAAGACACGCTTATGCTTGATTGTAGCGTTTTCCAATAAAACTTGTAAGAACTGGACCCCAAGAGTCACTGTCATCGTGCACCCCAAGGGCTCGTTTATACTTGTTTCAAAATGTGGTATTGGAAATGCTTTTTTGAAAGCACTCTAAATGTCAATCACAGCTCCTGTCAGTAAATAATATGGTTAGACAACAATAAAAAATGGGATTTTAACGGTGCGAGTAATTGGGGCACAATATCAAATACTTGCACCATTAAAATCCCATTTTTTATTGTTGTCTGGTCTATTTTCGGGATGTGATGCTATTACTAATATCTAGGGCGTGCATGCTCATAAAAATCTGCATAAATAATATGGTTACCTTACAGTCCTGTTCACACATTGTGTTTGCTTTGCTTCACAAATTATACCCCACGTCACTTTCTTGGTGCTTTAAAGTATCTCCTAAGCCTCCATAGAATGCTCGCTAACACCTGAGGGGCTTTTATTCAGATTAGGCTTTGCTTTGTTCTTGAGGTATTGCGGGTATGAGAAATCCCAGGATGCACTGGCAAACCAACAAGCGAAACCAGAAAGACATCATCACTAGTCACTTCTGGTTCATTCTGTATATATTCTGGGAGTGTCTGGTGCAGACGTCACATCTGGTGTGCAGCGAGGAGCAGCAGGAAGGTGAGTGGGGTCTGGCCACACAGCTCCATACATAATAGACTGCGATGCTCTGTGTATTCTGACACCTTTCTATCAGAACCAGCATTTACGTCTTTAGAAATTTGATCTACTGACGCTCTTTTATTGGATCGGATTATACAGGTAAGTCTTCCTTCCCTACCTCCATCAATGAGCCTTCCCTCCCCTACCTCCATCAGTAAGCCTCCCCCCACCTCCATTATTGAGCCTTCCCGCCCCACATCCATCAATGCGCCTTCCCTCCTCACCTCCATCAATGAACCTTCCCTTCCAACCTCCATCAATGAGCCTTCCCTTCTCACCTCCATCAATGAGCTTCCCCTCCCCTCCTCCATCAATGAGCCCCCCGACCTCCATTACTGAGCCTTCTCTCCCCACCTTGATTATTGAGTATTCACTCCCCACCTCCATCAATGAGCCTACCTTCCCCACCTCCATCAATAAACCTTCCCTCCCCACATCCTTAAAGGAACCTTCCCTTCCTACCTTCATAAATGAGCCTTCCCTCCCCACCTCCATCCATTAGCCTTCCCTCCCCACCTCCATCAATAAACCTTCCCTCCCTACCTCCATCAATCCCCCCACCTACATCAAAGACCCTTCCCTTCCTGCCTCCATCAATGAGCCTTCCCTCCCTACCTCCATCAAAGAGCCTCCCCCCACCTCCATCAATGAGCCTTCCCTCCCACCTCCATCAATCAGCCTTCCCTCCCTACCTCCACCAATGAGCCTTCCCTCCCCACCTCCATCAATGAACCTTCCCTCCCCACCTCCGCCAATGAGCCTTCCCTCCCTACCTCCATCAATGAGGCTTCCTCCCATCTGTATCAATAAGCCTTCCCCCCTCACCTCCATCAATGAGCCATCTTTCCCCACGTCCATCAATGAACCTTCCTTTCCCACCTCCATCAATGAACCTTCCTTACCCACCTCCATCATTAAACCTTCCCTCCCTACCTCTATCAATTCCCCCCTACCTCCATAAAAGACCCTTCCCCTCCTACTCCATCAATGAGCCTTCCCTCCCTACTTCTATCAATTAACCTTCCCTGTCTACCTCCATCAATGAGCCTTCCCCCCACCTCCATCAATGAACCTTCCCTCCTCACCTTCATCAATGAACCTTCCCTCCTCATCTCCATCAATGAACCTTCCCTCCCCACCTCCATCAATAAGGCTTCCCTCCATCTGCATCAATGAGGCTTCCCTCCCCACCTCCATCAATGAGCCATCATTCCCCACCTCCATCAATGAACCTACCTTCCCCACCTCCATCAATAAACCTTCCCTCCCCACTTCCTTCAAGGAACCTTCCCTTCCTACCTTCATAAATGAGCCTTCCCTCCCCACCTCCATCCATTAGCCTTCCCTCCCCACCTCCATCAATAAACCTTCCCTCCCTACCTCCATCAATCCCCCCACCTACATCAAAGACCCTTCCCTTCCTGCCTCCATCAATGAGCCTTCCCTCCCTACCTCCATCAAAGAGCCTCCCCCCACCTCCATCAATGAGCCTTCCCTCCCACCTCCATCAATCAGCCTTCCCTCCCTACCTCCACCAATGAGCCTTCCCTCCCCACCTCCATCAATGAACCTTCCCTCCCCACCTCCGCCAATGAGCCTTCCCTCCCTACCTCCATCAATGAGGCTTCCTCCCATCTGTATCAATAAGCCTTCCCCCCTCACCTCCATCAATGAGCCATCTTTCCCCACGTCCATCAATGAACCTTCCCTTCCCACCTCCATCAATGAACCTTCCTTACCCACCTCCATCATTAAACCTTCCCTCCCTACCTCTATCAATTCCCCCCTACCTCCATAAAAGACCCTTCCCCTCCTACTCCATCAATGAGCCTTCCCTCCCTACTTCTATCAATTAACCTTCCCTGTCTACCTCCATCAATGAGCCTTCCCCCCACCTCCATCAATGAACCTTCCCTCCTCACCTTCATCAATGAACCTTCCCTCCTCATCTCCATCAATGAACCTTCCCTCCCCACCTCCATCAATAAGGCTTCCCTCCATCTGCATCAATGAGGCTTCCCTCCCCACCTCCATCAATGAGCCATCATTCCCCACCTCCATCAATGAACCTTCCCTTCTCACTCCCATTAAGGAGCCTTCCTTACCCACCTCCATCAATGAGCCTTCCTTAACCACCTCCATCAATGAGCCTTCCTTACCCACCTCCATCAATGAGCCTTCCTTACCCACCTACATCAATGAGCCTTCCCTCCCCACCTCCATCAATGAACCTTCCCTCCCCACCTCCGCCAATGAGCCTTCCCTCCCTACCTCCCTCAATGAGGCTTCCTCCCATCTGTATCGATGAGCCTTCCCTCCTCACCTCCATCAATGAGCCATCTTTCCCCACCTCCATCAATGAACCTTCCCTTCCCACCTCCATCAATGAACCTTCCTTACTCACCTCCATCTTTAAACCTTCCCTCCCTACCTCCATCAATTCCCCCCTACCTCCATAAAAGACCCTTCCCCTCCTACTCCACCAATGAGCCTTCCCTCCCTACTTCCATGAATGAACTTTCCCTCTCTACCTCCATCAATGAGCCTTCCCCCCCACCTCCATCAATGAACCTTCCCTCCTCACCTTCATCAATGAACTTTCCCTCCTCACCTCCATCAATGAACCTTCCCTCCCCACCTCCATCAATAAGGCTTCCCTCCATCTGCATCAATGAGCCTTCCCTCCCCACCTCCATCAATGAGCCATCATTCCCCACCTCCATCAATGAACCTTCCCTTCTCACCCCATCAATGAGCCTTCCTTACCCAACTCATCAATGAGCCTTCCTTACCCACCTCCATCAATGAGCCTTCCTTACCCACCTCCATCAATGAGCCTTCCTTACCCACCCTCCATCAATGAGCCTTCCTTAACCACCTTCATCAAAGAACCTTCCCTCCCAACTTCCATCAATGAGCCTTCCCTCCCCACTTCCATCAATGAGCCTTCCCTCCCCACTTCCATCAATGAGCCTTTCCTCCCCACCTCCATCAATGAGCCTTCTCTCCCCACCTCCATCAATGAGCCTTCCCTCCCCACTTCCATCAATGAGCCTTTCCTCCCCACCTCCATCAATGAGCCTTTCCTCCCCACCTCCATCAATGAGCCTTCCCTCCTCACCTCCATCAATGAGCCTGGGCCCCCCAGGATCCTGTTGCTGATTCACTGCTTTTCCTTCCATGGACCACTTTTGGTCGGTTCTGACCACTGCAGACTGGAAACATCCACAAGAGCGTCACTTTTGAAATTGCTCTGACCCGTTTGCCTCACATTACAATTTGGTCCTCGTCAAAGTCCCTCAAACCCTTAGCCCATTTTATTTCTGCTTTCAACACATCGACTTTAGGAACAACATATTTCACTTGACACCTTTAACTAGAAGGATACAAAGTGCTTCTTTGTATGTGTTTTAAAATCTTTTACATCTTTCCGACATACATTGAGTACAGTGAATTCAACAGAACACACTGCCATTTAATACGTGGCGATATCATTGAGGAATCGATCAAGGACTTCTCAATGGCCTGCCGAGTAACTTTGATAATTATTCCCGGAGTTCACACGGAAATTAGCTGAGTTCCGTATGGAAATGGTGACTCCTTTTCCACCACGAGCGGGGGGGATCGTGGAGGCCTGACTAAGTAATCAGAGGAGTTTAATTGAAATGTGCCGATCCTTCCTTTCCTCCGTCAGCTGAATGGATATTGTATCGCATTGACAGGGAAATATATTCATAGGAAATGTTGGAAATAATTGAATTTGTATTGACTGTAAAATCTATTGTGTGTTAAGAATAAAACATGATGTGCGGGGAGGTTTTTTTTTTTTTTTTTTTATATTTTATTTCTAGTTTAGAGGTAAAATTATTTTTGAAGAGTCAGCAGAGGCTGTCATTTCTGTCTTGCAGCTCGGAGTAGTAGATTGATGGCGCTTGAACCTCAAGATAATGGGGGTTGATTTACTAAAGCCGGAGAGTGCAAAATGCGCGGCAGCTGTGATCAGCTTCTAAGACCGGCCATACATTATACAATTTTCTTGTACACTTTTCCTTTAGGTTTACCAAAACCATATAATACGACGGCAAACCTAAACACTTCCAATGCGTGTGCCGTCAGGCAGGCACTTAGCACTACGTAGCTGAAGGTAAATCTAATGAAAATTGAATAAGAGATTTTTTTTTAATGTAAGGCCAGCTCAACGTCAGCATATTCAATTAATCACTTGCCCTCCGGAAGATTTGTCCGCCCCGACCAGGCGATTTTTTTTTTTTGCGATACGGCACTGCGTGACTTTAACTGGCGATTGCACGTTCGTGCGACGCTAGACGACCGCGCAAAGACAAGGGACATACAAATAAAATTTATGTCCTTTTTTTCCCCACAAATAGAGGGTTTTTTTGGGTGGTATTTGATTAGCTCTGTGGTTTTTAATTTTTGCGCTATCACCAAAAAAATACTCACAATTTTGAAAAAAAAAAAAATTATATATATATATATATATAATTTTTTTTTTTCAAAATTGTGGGTATTTTTTTGATAAGAAAGTAAAAAAAATATATTTATATATAAACATATATTAAATATATATATATATATATATATATATATATATATATATATATATATATATATATATATATATATATATATATATATATATATATTTATTTACATTTAATATATTTTTATAATATTTATATATTTTAAATTTTTGCGCTATAAACAAAAAAATACCCACAATTTAAAAAAAAATAAATAAAAAAAAATATATATATATATCTATATATATATAGATATATATATAGAGATAGATAGATCTAGATCTATCTATCTCTCTATATATATATATCTATATCTATAGATATATATATATCTATAGATATATCTATAGATATATATATATCTATAGATATAGATATATATATATATATATCTATATCTATAGATATATCTATATATATATAGATATATCTATAGATATAGATATAGATATATCTATAGATATATCTATATCTATATCTATAGATATATATAGATATATATCTATAGATATAGATATATCTATAGATATATCTATATCTATATATATATATATAATATATTTTTATATATAAATATATTTTTTTACTTTCTTACCAAAAAAATACCCACAATTTTGAAAAAAAAAAAGTTATATATATTTAATATATTTTTATATATAGATATATTTTTTTACTTTCTGCCATAAAACATATCCAATAAAAAAATATAAAAAAAAAAATACATTTCTTCATCAATTTAGGTCAATATATATTCCGCTACATATTTTTGGTAAAAAAAAAAAAAAAAATTCCCAACAAGCGTATATTGGTTGGTTTGCACAAAAGTTATCACGTCTATAATCTATTTTATTTTTTGTGCTATAAACAAAAAAATACCCACAATTTTGAAAAAATAAAATATTATTTTTTTACTTTCTGCCATAAAACATATCCAATAAAAAAATCTTAAAAAAATTAAATTCTTCATCAATTTAGGTCAATATATATTCTGCTACATATTTTTGATAAAAAACAAATTCCCAATAAGCGTATATTGGTTGGTTTGCGCAAAAGTTGCCGCTTCTACAAACTATGGGGTACTTTTATTTATTTTTAATTTTTTTACTAGTAATGGCGTCGAATGTGGCGGACAGTCACACACTGACTGACACTTTTGACACTTTTTGGGAACCAGTGACAATCAAAGATCCCAATAAGCGTATATTGGTTGGTTTGAGCAAAAGTTATAGCATCTACAAAATAGGGGATATTTTTATTTATTTTTTTAAATTTTTTAAAATTTTTTTACTAGTAATGGCAGCGATCAGCAACTTATAGCAGGCTTGCAATATTGCAGCGGACAGTCGGACACTAACTGACACTTTTGACACTTTTTTGGGAATCAGGGACAATCAAAGATCCTAATAAGCGTATATTGGTTGGTTTGCGCAAAAGTTATAGCGTCTACAAACTATTTTATTTTTTGCGCTATAAACAAAAAAATACCCACAATTTTGAAAAAAAAAAAAATATTTTTTACTTTCTGCCATAAAACATATCCAATAAAAAAAGTGAAAAAAATTAATTTCTTCATCAATTTAGGTCAAAATATATTCTGCTACATATTTTTGGTAAAAAAAAAAAAAAAATTCCCAGTAAGCGTAAATTTGTTGGTTTGCGCAAAAGTTATCGTGTTCACAAACTATGGGATATTTTTATTTATTTGTTTTTTATTAGTAATGGTGGCGATCAGTGACTTATAGCAGGCCTACGATATTGCGGCGGACAGTTGGACACTAACTGACACTTTTGACACTTTTTGGGAACCAGTGACAATCAAAGATGCTAATAAGCGTATATTGGTTGGTGTGCGCAAAAGTTATAGCGTCTACAAAATATGGTATATATATATATATTTTTTTTTTTAACTAGTAATGGTGGCGATCAGCGACTTATAGCAGGCCTACAATATTGCAGCGGACAGTCGGACACTAACTGACACTTTTGACACTTTTTTGGGAACCAGTGACAATCAAAAATTCCAATAGGCGTATATTGGTTGGTTTGCACAAAAGTTGTAGCGTCTACAAACTGTGGAAAATATTTTTTAAATTTTTTAATTTTTTGCTAATAATGGCGGCGATCAGCGACTTATAGCAGGCCTACAATATTTCGGCAGACAGTTGGACACTAACTGACACTTTTTGACACTTTTTGGGAACCAGTGACAATCAAAAATCACAATAAGCGTATATTGGTTGGTTTGCGCTAAAATTATCGCGTCTACAAACTATGGGATATTTTTTTTTTTAAAATACCCACAATTTTGAAACTAAACAAGATTTTTTATTTTCTTCTATAATACATATCCATAAAAAAATTGAAAAAAAAAGATTTATTTTTCATCAATTTAGGCCCATATGTATTCTGCTACATATGTTGGTACAAAAAAATCCCAATAAGCGTATATTGATTGGTTTGCGCAAAAGTTATCGCGTCTACAAACTATTTTATTTTTTGCTCTATAAACAAAAAAAAAAATACCCAGAATTTTGAAAAATAAACAATTTTTTTTTTCTGATATAATGCATATGCAATAAAAAAATTAAAAAAAAAAAAAATTTCTTCATCAATTTAGGTCAATATATATTCTGCTACATATTTTTGGTAAAAAAAAATTCCCAATAAGCGTATATTGATTGGTTTGCGCAAAAGTTATCGCGTCTACAAACTATTTTATTTTTTACGCTATAAACAAAAAAAAAAAATACCCAGAATTTTGAAAAATAAACAATTTTTTTTTTTCTGATATAATGCATATGCAATAAAAAAAAATAAAATAAATAAATTTCTTCATCAATTTAGGTCAATATATATTCTGCTACATATTTTGGTAAAAAAAAATTCCCAATAAGCGTATATTGGTTGGTTTGTGCAAAAGTTATAGCGTCTACAAATTACGGGATATTTTTATTTATTTTATTTCATTTCATTTTTTTTTTTACCAGTAATGTTGGCGATCAGCGACTTATAGCAGGCCTACGATATTACGGCGGACAGTCAGACACTAACTGACACTTTTGACACTTTTTTGGGAAGCAGTGACAATCAGAAATCCCAATAAGCGTATGTTGGTTGGTTTGCTCAAAAGTTATCGTGTCTACAAAGTATTTAATTTTTTTTTGCGCTATAAACAAAAAAATACTGACAATTTTGAACAAAAAAAAAACAATATTTTTTTACTTTCTGATATAATACATATCCAGTAAAAAAAATTGAAAAAAAAAAAATCTAATTTCTTCATCAATTTAGGCCCATCTGTATTCTGGTACAGGTTTTTGGTATAAAAAATCCCAATAAGCGTATATTGATCGGTTACAGTGTCTTCCATCTATGGGATATTTTTATTTATTTATTTATTTTTCTTAACTAGTAATGGTGGCGATCAGCGACTTATAGCAGGCCTACGATATTGTGGCGGAAAGTCAGACACTAACTGAAACACTTTTGACATTTTTTGGGAACCAGTGACAATCAAAAATTCCAATAAGTGTATAGTGGTTGGTTTGCGCAAAAGTTATAGCGTCTACAAAGTATTTAATTATTTGCGTTATAAACAAAAAAACACATACAATTTCGAAAAAAACATTGTTTATAAACATTGATCAGACAGGAGATGGAGAGATACAAAGTAACATTGTTTATAAACATTGCTCAGGCAAGAGATAGAGAGATACAAAGTAACATTGTTTATAAACATTGATCAGACAGGAGATAGAGAGATACAAAGTAACATTGTTTATAAACATTGATCAGACAGGAGATAGAGAGAAACAAAGTAACAGTGTTTATAAACATTGATCAGACAAGAGATAGAGAGATACAAAGTAACATTGTTTATAAACACTGATCAGACAAGCATAGCAGGCCTACGATATTGTGGCGGACAGTCAGACACTAACTGAAACCCTTTTGTCATTTTTTGGGAACCAGTGACAATCAAAAATCCGAAATAAGTGTATAGTGGTTGGTTTGCGCAAAAGTTATAGCGTCTACAAAGTATTTCATTTTTTGCGCTATAAACAAAAAAAACACCGACAATTTTGAAAAAAAAAACATTGTTTATAAACATGGATCAGACAGGAGACAGAGAGATACAAAGTAACATTGTTTATAAACATTGATCAGAGGGGAGATAAAGAGATACAAAGTAACATTGTTTATAAACATTGCTCGGATGGTAGATAGAGAGATACAAAGTAACATTGTTTATAAACATTGATCAGACAGGAGATAGAGAGATACAAAGTAACATTGTTTATAAACATTGATCAGACAGGAGACAGAGAGATACAAAGTAACATTGTTTATAAACATTGATCAGACGGGAGATAGAGAGATACAAAGTAACATTGTTTATAAACATTGATCAGACAGGAGATAGAGAGATAAAAAGTAACATTGTTTATAAAGATTGTTCAGAGAGGATATAGAGAGATACAAAGTAACATTGTTTATAAACATTGTTTAGACAGGAGACAGAGAGATACAAAGTAGCATTGTTTATAAACATTGTTTAGACAGTCCAAAATAAGGTTTTATTCCAAACATTAATTGGATACAAGACACATTGAGCCCGTTGATCCTATTCCCTGTAGGCCCCTCCACAAGGGGAATCTCAGCTCAGCGGGGAATCTGTCCTCTGAACCGGCTGGGTCCAGTGTTTACTTCTCTTATGCAGAGCAGACACAGACACAGACACAGACACAGACACAGCCCGCTCTCCTCTATGGGCAGTCAGATGTAAAACAAATCCGCCTGTCCGTTTATACCCCGAAGGCCATCTGGTCTGCTGGATGGGTGGGGATCTCCATCCGTCTGTTTGTTGCGGACCGGATTAGATGTCAAGGGGTGTAAACGGTCATGTGTCCATTTATATTCGCTGCTCCATAAAGGAAAATGGAGGTTTTAATCGGGTCCACCTGAAAAGTTGAATGATCTGCCCATAAAAAAAGGGACCTTACAGAACCAACTTTGCTTTTTATTTTTTTATTTTTTTTCAATAGGAAATTCCCATAACCAAGAAGAAAACGCACAAAAACTCCTGCAGATAGCATACCAATGTTGTAATAGAAACGGCAAAAGTACGATTTTATTCCAAACATGAATTGGGTCCAACTTCCCTCTCTCCATCCACATGAACGGTTTTCCTTACGTTGGTAGAATTAGTAAATAGATAGGAAGGTCTAATGTAATTATTGGTTTAACCCCTTAGAGTCGGCGTCTGCTGGCCCTTTAAGAAGTTTAGAATGCCGGGAGGCGGGGCAGGGCTTATGGTCATGTGACAGCCATAATTAGCTGTCACAAGATCAGAAAGTCCCCAATCTCAAGCAGCGGAGGGGGAACTTTCACTTAGCCACCGCCGGTAGCTGTTGCGGGAGTGCACAGGGAGCGCGCTCTATTGGCGATCTATTGGCGCTCTATTGGCGCTCTATTGGCGCTCTATATGCATCTTTATACTTGTAGTATTAGTAAACTGATAGGAAGGGAGGATATATTTATTTGTTTAACCCTTAGAGTCAGTGCCTCCCGGCTCTTTAAGGAGGTTAGAATGCCCAGGAGGCGGGTCTTATGGTCATGTGACAACCGTGATTGGCTGTCATGGCGGTCACATGATAGTAAACTGATAGGAAGGGAGGATATATTTATTTGTTTAACCCTTAGAGTCAGTGCCTCCCGGCTCTTTAAGGAGGTTAGAATGCCCGGGAGGCGGGTCTTATAAGTCATGTGACAACCGTGATTGGCTGTCATGGCGGTCACATGATAGGAAAGCTGATAGGAAGGGAGGATATATGTATTTGTTTAACCCTTAGAGTCAGTGCCTCCCGACTCTTTAAGGAGGTTAGAATGCCCGGGAGGCGGGTCTTATGATCATGTGACAACCGTGATTGGCGGTCACACGATAGGAAAGCGGATAGGAAGGTAGAATATATTTATTTGTTTAACCCTAATGGCCCGTACACACGGTCGGACTTTCCCGCGGAAAACGTGCGATCGGAGCTTGTTGTCGGAAATTCCGACCGTGTGTAGGGCTCCATCGGACTTTTTCCATCGGATTTTCCGACACACAAAGTTTGAGAGCGGGCTATAACATTTTCCGACAACGAAATCCGTTTGCGTAAATTCCGACCGCGTGTGGACAATTCCGACGTACAAAGTGCCACGCATGCTCAGAGTAAATAAAGAGACGAAAGCTATTGGCCACTGCCCCGTTTATAGTCCCGACGTACGTGTTTTACGTCACCGCGTTCAGGACAATCGGATTTTCCGACAACTTTGTGTGACCGTGTGTATGCAAGACAAGTTTGAACCAACATCAGTCGGAAAAAATCTGATTGACTTTGTTGTCGGAATGTCCGATCAATGTGCGATCGTGTGCACAGGGCATTAGAGTCAGTGCCCCCCGGCTCTTTAAGGAGGTTAGAATGCCGGGAGGCGGGTCTTATAAGTCATGTGACAACCATGATTGGCTGTCATGGCGGTCACATGATAGGAAAGCTGATAGGAAGGGAGGATATATTTATTTGTTTAACCTTTAGAGTCAGTGCCTCCCGGCTCTTTAAGGAGGTTAGAATGCCCGGGGGGGCGGGTCTTATGGTCATGTGACAGCCGTGATTGGCCATCATGGTGGTCACATGATTGGAAAGTTCCCGATTGCAAGTAGCAAATGGGAGCTTTCCATTAGTCACCAGTAGCTGTGCTGGGAGATCGCTCTCGGCACAGCTCTATCGGCGCTATTGCACGCAAACATGCGGCTGCTCGGCGCCAATGCTCGGCGCGAAGAGGTTAAAAAAAAATAGATTTTTTTTTACATTTCTTACACATTTCTGATACAAGGAAATTTGGGGGAGGTGGGATTTGTGTTGGAAGGGGGAATTTGGAGGGTGGCAAGGGGTAAGTATTGTTCTAGAAGGGGAAATTTGGGGGGAAGGAGTGGTGATTTAGGGGAGGAGTTGTGTTGGGAGGGGGGATGGGGGTAAGAAAATGTGTAATAGGAGGAGGGATTTGGGAGGGATTTGTGCTGGGGGGGAGGTTGAAGTGGGAGGGGGAGAAGAAGTCTACTAGTAGGGCAGATTTAGGGGTAGAGGATTTGCGCTAGGAGGGGTGGATTTTTTTTTTGAGGGACCAATTAAGCTGAGGAGTTTTTGGGGGGGCAAAGATTTGTGCTGAGAGGGCGGATTTCAGCAGGGAGGGCATTTGTACTTGGAGGAGGGGCGATTTTTGTTTAGGGAGTAAGTATGTAGATTAGTACTCAATGTTTTTGTGGGGGGGATTTTGCTGACACATAAAGCTCATACATCTTGGGAGGGGAGGGGGGCGCAGTTTGGCATGTTCGCCCTGGGCTCTAGATGACCTTGTTCCGGCGTTGGGAATAAGGAAGGAGGAACTTTCTCAGCTAAGCACACCCTCCTGCCTGCATGCCTGAGCTAAAGGCAGATGTATTCTGGGAAGCAGTGGGGGCCCATCCATTAGGGGCACCCGGGTGCCGCATCCTCTATCCTCACCACCCCCTATATGAATAATGGATAGATTCATGCATAGCATGAATCTAGCAATGGCCGCCGCAGCCACCCCCGTTTTCTTTGAAGCACCCGATTAGAGCCATAGGCTCTAACAGGCTTCAAAATAGGGTGGGCTCAGAGCGCGGAGCATTGCGCCATGAGTCCACCCAAGTGCATAGCTCCTAACTGTCCCGGATTTCGAGGGACTGTCCCGGATTTTGAGGGACTGTCCCGGATTTCTAGGGACTGTCCCGGATTTCGAGGGACTGTCCCTGATTTGGAGCAATGTCCCTCTGCCTCTCATTCCCCCTCATTTGTCCCTCATTTTGGTCTGATCTATACAGTTGTATATAAAATGCACTTTTTTATCTATCAAACATTGTTTCCCAGAGCTAAACCTTTCATCCAAATTCTAAATTTCTGCATTTGTAAATTCCAAAAGCCAATATAAAGGAATAGTAGTGGTAAAAAATCACTTGTGGGTTCAACCAATCTTGTTTTTTTTTTTTTTTTACAGTTCTCTTATAAGGGGGTGTGGCAAGGGGTGTGTCCTATGCCTGCATACTTTTGCTGATAGGTGTCTCTCATTCCCATCTCAAAAAAGTTGGGAGGTGTGCCCAAGTGTTGCTGCAGTGAATGAAAATTCACTGTTGTAACACTGATCCTCAATCCGGCCAATCAGAAGCGGTTGTGTGAGACCTGTTTTCTGATTGGCTGAAAAGAGAAGACTCCCAATTAGCCGCCAAGAAGGAGGGAGGAAACGGAAGAGCAGGAGAACGGGAGGCCGCCGCTGAGCATGGGAAGCCGCGATGGGCTAAGTATGACCAACTGACCGACGGGCAGGGGCGGACTGATAACTCATGGGGCCCCCGGGCAATAGGAGATTATGGGGCCCCCAGGCAATCAGAGATTATGGGGCCACACAGTATACACACACACACAGTATACAATCACACAGTATACACAGACAGATGTAAAAAAACACAGATTTATACATACTGTCCCTGGTTTTACTGAGGCTGGCAACCCTGATGGGGCCCCCTAGTGGCCCAGGGCCCTCGGGCAGTGCCCGAGTGGCTCAATGGTCAGTCCGCCCCTGCCGACGGGGTCGGGGGGCTAAAAAAAAATTCCACCGGCCGCCACTGCTGGGAAGTAAATGCTGCATGAATCATCTGCCCTTACTCAAAATGGCCACGGCTAGTAGTGCTGGGGGGGGGGGGTGTTTTTCAAAGTGATTTCCCAACAAAATAAAGCATGGAGAAACGGATGAATGGGGGAGTTTTTTGATTTGATAATAAGAACTGATTTAACCACTTGCCGACCAGCCGCCCCAGTTTTACTGCGGCAGAATGGCACGGCTGAGGCGAAACAACGTTATGTTACGTCGCTTCGCCCTGTGACCACTAGGGGCGCTGATCGCCCCCCCCCCCGAGCCAATGCAAGTGCCAGGCGGGCTCCCGCGATCGCTCGTGACACAGCGAGGACCGGAAACTGTGTGTGTAAACAGATCCCGGTTCTCTGAGGGGAGAAGAGACAGATCATCTATTCATACAATATATGAACAGCGATCTGTCATCTTCCCTACACAGTCCCCTCCCCCCTTCAGTTAGAACACACACTAGGGAACACATTTAACCCCTTGATCGCCCCCTAGTGTTAACCCCTTCCCTACCAGTGCATTTTTATAGCACTGATCGCTGTATAAATATCAATGATCCCAAAAATGTGTCAAAAGTGTCCGATGTGTCCGCCATAATGTCGCAGTCCTGATAAAAACCGCAGATCGCCGCCATTACTAGTAAAAAAAAATAATAATATAATAATAATAAAAATGCCATAAATCTATCCCCTATTTTGTAGACGCTATAACTTTTGCGCAAACCAAACGATATACGCTCATTGCGATTTTTTTTTTTTACCAAAAGTATGTAGAAGAATACGCATCGGCCTAAACTGAGAAAAAAATTAGCTTTTTAAGAAAAAAAAAAAAAATGGGGATATTTATTATAGCAAAAAGTAAAAAAAATTGCATTTTTTTTTTCAAAATTGTTGCTTTTTTTTGTTTATAGCGCAAAAAATAAAAACCGCAGAGGTGATCAAATACCACCCAAAAGAAAGCTCTATTTGTGGGGAACAAAAAGTAAAAAAATATTGAGTTTTTTTTCAAAATTGTTAGCTCTATTTGTGGGGGAAAAAAATTTTTTCAAAATTGTTGCTTTTTTTTTTTTGTTTCAATATTTTTATTGAAGAATTAAGTACAATATTGACAGTCATTGTCATAAGTCGTATTCAAATTGCAATATAATCAAGATAATTACATAGCAGTATTTATTCGTTAGTCGAGATTTAAACATAAGAACTATGATAGGTGATGAAGGTAAGATAATGTGTGTGGGTTATTAATCCCATGCACCCCATAAGGGCTCATGCTGTGACATGGGTGCTTAGGGGATCCTTCATTCTCCTTGGTGTAAAGATAGTTCAATAAAGTAAATTATTTACCAACGTATGATAACTTGAACAGTTTTAACCAAAGGATGGTGGTAACATAGAAGTGTAGAATGTAGAACTTTCAAGTGTGAGGATGTGAATGGATCGGTACATGTCCAGAATCCTTGGAGAGCTTGAGAGTACTCATGATAGCATTTGTACTCGTAATAAACTTTATGTAACGTGTAAGATAGATTAGTAAAGAAGGTAGTTGGAACAATAATAGAAATAAAAAGGAGGGGAGGGGAGTGGAGAGGGGGGTAGGGGACAAGATGAGTGGGGAGGGAGGTAGAGAGCAGTGCTATATATTCAGTGAGCAGAGCAACGAGGTTCGAGTATGTGTTAGTAGTATCAGAAAAATTATCAGGTAAGTTTTTGTGTGTACCAGTTCGACCAGGGGTGCCATAGCTTGTGGGTTTTGGAGTATGAGGGTTTTCCTTGTGACATAATTGATTCATACGCGTAATGGGAGTGAACTAGTGTAATGACTTCAGACAGCGTTGGGGTTAAAGTTGTTTTCCATCGTCTAGTTATGAGTAATCTGGTAGCTAGGAGTATGTGTGTAATCACTAGTCTGAAAGGTGGTGGCAGTAAATCAGTAGTTAAGTTCAGTATGGCCAGTTGTGGGGTAAGTGTGATGGGAAGGTGACAGATATCTTGTATAAGGTGTTCCACCTCTGTCCAGAGGTCTTTTAAGGCTGGACATGACCATAGAATGTGGGATAGGGTGCCTATGTGGTTACATTCTCTCCAACACTTGGATGAGGATTGTGGTTGGAATTTGGTCAGTCTTTGTGGTGTTAGGTACCATCTTAGGTGTATTTTATGCATTAATTCCCAGAGAGAGGTGCAGCTAGTGGATCTGTAAATGGCTTGTAGGGCCTTTTGCCATTGATGTTCAGAGAACTGAATCTGTAATTCTTTTTCCCAGTCTGTGTATGGTTTAGATTTGTGGAATACCGTTTTTTCTTGTAGTGTGGAATATATTAGTGAAGTGCCTTTGGTAGGCGTGTTGTTAGAGAAGTAGTAGTTCCATATTTTAAGTGGCACTGCTCCTTCTAATCGTGGGTGGGCTGAGAGGCATTGTTGAATCCTGGCGTAAGTAAGGAAATCTTTGGAGGGTGCTTGGTATTGTGATTGGAGTTGGGTAAAGGGTTTATGAAGTATCATAGACCTGAGTTCTGAGGTGCAGGTATTTTGGTCTGCTAACCATTTGGGGATGTTCAAATCAGGTGTCAGTAATTGTAGGGTTTGTGTAGGTATTGGGATGATTTTGGTGGGTAATTGGGACCATTTTGTAGAGTGTAATATCAACCAGGCTTTAACTGAAGCTCGGATGGTCGGTGAGTGTAAGCAAAGATTTGTGTGTTTAGTTGTAGTGCTGAATAGCCAGTATTTAAGGTTGGGCCCTGGAGTCATGGTATTTTCGATGTTTCCCCATAGTGTGGATGGGTGTGTGTGTATCCATTCTGTCATTTGAGATAGAATGGTGGCTAGATAATAATCTTTAACATCTACATATCCCAGGCCACCCGCTAATTTGTGTTTGGTAGTTTTGGCGTGACTGCATCTGGGTTTCTTGCCTTGCCACATGTAGTGGTGTATAATGGATTGTAGCGATTGGAGGTACGAGTTAGTAAGTGGAATAGGTAGTGTGCGGAATGTGTAGAGCAATCTAGGGAGTATGAGCATTTTAAAGGCAGCTAGTCTGCCAGCCCAAGAGAATTCAAATTTTGACAGTTTGGAGGTTTCCTTAATAAGCATCTGTTTCATTTCCAAGTAGTTGCTAGCAAAAAGGTTGCTGGTGCATTTGGTGAGTGTAATTCCTAGATATGATATACCTGTGTCTGCCCATGGATATGTATAGAAGTTACGTAGAAGGTTGCTAGTTATGGCATCTAAACCTAGGTCTAGAATATATGACTTGTTTTCGTTGACCTTGTAATAAGAAATGGTACTAAATCTTTGTAATACAGATTGTATCGAAGCCAGGGAGGATATGGGGTTGGTTACCATCATGATGACGTCGTCAGCAAATAGATTGATCTTGTGTTCCAATTTTCCAATTTGGAATCCTGTAATGGACTTGTTTAATCTAATATGTTCGGCCAGGGGTTCCATTACTAAACTGAAGATGATGGGCGATAGGGGGCAGCCCTGACGAGTGCCATTAGAAATTGGAAATGGTTTGGATAGCATCTCAGAGGTATAGACCTGGGCTGAAGGTTTTGAGTACAAAGCCATTATTGCGGAAAGAATGTGGCCTTGGAGACCGAATTTCCGGAGTGTAGCTTGGAGATAGGTCCAATTGACTCTATCGAACGCCTTCTCTGCATCCAGGGAGAGAAGCAGAGAAGGCGTTCGTTCAGACTCCGCAATGTGTATTATATTAATGAGTCTGCGGGTTGCATCAAACGCTTGCCTACCTTTTGTGAACCCGGATTGATCAGGGTGGATTAGTGAAGGCATAATATTTACTAACCTGTTTGCTATGAGTTTGGCGTAAATTTTTGTGTCAACATTCAGAAGTGATATGGGTCTAAAGTTTTGCGGAGAGGTAGGATCCTTGCCCAGCTTCGGTAACGTAATGATTAATGCATTTAACATTTCCTGTTGGAGAGAAGAGGAGGAGGCAGCGTCATTGCACATTTGAGCTAAAAAAGGGGCTAGGATGGTACTGAATTGTTTATAGTACTCCCCGGTGAGACCATCCGGTCCAGGGGATTTGTTGGATGGCAGGGATGTGATGGTATCTAAAACTTCTATTGGAGAGAATGGAGCATTTAGCATTGTTAGTTGATCGGGGGAGACTTGTGGGAGATTAATTTCTTTCAAAAAGTTTTCTATGTCTTCTGGGCATGGTTGGCTAATAGTGGAATCATTGTTTAGATTATAAAGTGTTTCGTAGTAATGACTAAACGCTTCTGCTATAGCTTGAGGATCTATCAGTTTTTGTTGTGTGGAGGGATGATGAAGGTGAGATATTTTGTTTTTAATATGATGACCTTTGATTCTGAGTGCCATGGCTTTCCCTGCCTTATTTCCAGTGGAGTAGTGATTCGCTTTAAATCTTTTTTGGGCTCTATCATATGTTTCTAGTAATAGGTTCCTTAATTCTTGTCTGAGAAGTACAAGTTTTTCTCTAAGGGCAGGATCGGGAGTTAATTGGTTTTGGGCTTCTGTTGTTTTAATTTGGGAGGTGATGGTGTCAAGACGCTGTGATCTCCTCCTTTTCTCTCTAGCTCCTATTTGGATAAGAATCCCTCTGATGACCGCTTTGTGAGCGTTCCATAAAATAGTGTTGCTTGAAGTCGAACCCTGATTCAGATCAAAAAATTCTTCCAAATGTTGACGGATTGTGGCTGAATGTTCAGGTGATTGAATAATTGAGGCATTAGCTCTCCATAGCTTCGTAGGTGAAGAGGTAGGCAAAGATGTGATGGTTATGGTCACTGGGGCATGGTCGGACCATGTTATCGTGTCTAAAGATGACTCAGAAATTTTCGGTAGAGTCCACTTGTCGACTAGGAAGTAATCGATTCTGGTGTATGAGTTGTGTCGATGGGAAAGGAAGGAGTAGTCCCTCTCAGTGGGATGGTGGCATCTCCATACATCATATAAATCATGGTTTCTTAGGAACTGTCCCATAGGTGAGGCAAGTCTAGTCGTGCGTGAGGAGGCATCTAAAGAGTTATCTGGGACGATGTTGAAATCTCCGCAGATAACGAGGTTTCCTTGACGGAATTTAGCTATTTTGGGCATCAGCTTAGAAAGGAATTTGATTTGTTTAGTGTTGGGCGCATACACCGTGACAATAGTATATCTAGTATTGTCCAGGGTACAATCTAGGGCCAGATATCTGCCGTCTTCATCAATCATACTATTATGGAGCGTAAAGTTGATTGTATGTTTGATTGCTATTAGGACTCCATTTTTCTTAGTGGGGCCTGGAGCGTGGTAAATATGGGGAAAGGATTTGTTACTGCAGTGTGGTATTGCAGATCTTTTAAAGTGCGTTTCTTGCACACAGATGATGTCGCACGAGGATTTCAGGGCTGTGCGCCATAGTGAGGCTCTTTTTACTGGGTGATTTAGCCCTTTGGCATTCAGTGAGAGGAATTTGGTCATCGTGGCGGATGATGTAAGATAGAGTATGTGACAAGTTCTTACTTACAGTTAGTAGATAAGTGCTGTTACGTAGAAAAGATCGGTGTTCGAGGTACTCGTGTCCTTTTTCGTTCGTGTGCTCTCAGGAAGAAGAGATGGTGGGTAAGGAAAACTTAGGGTAAGGAGAAAAGTAAAAGTTTAGTAGGGAAAAAAAAAAAAAAAAAATGGTATACAAAAATACAAGAACTGACAGCAGTCAAGTAAACTGGTACTGCTGTGTTATTGTGGGGAACAAGTTCGTGGAGCAAGTTGCAACGAGCAAGGCATCCGACCGGAGTTGTGGTAAAGTGGGTCATTTGTGGGCCCACTATTCAGGTATAGATTAGTGCTTACCGGAGTGACGGTTGTCAGCGGGGTGAGGAGAGTTTTCTTCGCGGTTTATTTGTGCTGTTTTGGATGGATCGGGGATAAGTCCCCATAGATGGAGTAATTTGAGTCCTTCCTCTACTGTGGAGATATTATGCTTGGTCCCGTTCTTTGTGACTATGATTTTGGTGGGAAAGCCCCATTGGTAGGGGATCTTGTGGTTATTAAGTGGTTTGGTAATGGTGTTCAGTTGTCTCCTTAATTGACGAGTATGCTGCGAGAGGTCAGCGTACAGTTGGAGGTGAGTATACGGGGCAGGCAGCTTGTCCAGATGTCTCGATTTGAATAGAAGTTGGTCTTTACTATGAAAAAAATGAATTCTCATCAGAATATCACGTGGGACTTCGGGCGGGAGATGCGGGGGTTTAGGGAGGTGGTGAATGCGGTCGATTATGGTTTCCATGGGGGTGAGATCAGGCAGGAGCGTGGAAATCAATTTCCTGGCATATGTGTTTAGATCATGCGGTAGGACAGACTCAGGGACCCCTCTGATTTTGACATTATTACGACGGGACCTGTCCTCGAGGTCCGCCATTTTGGCCCTCATCCATTGCTGTTCATCACGTGTATGATCATGGGCATCTACTAGATCATTGACCGTTTCGGTCATTTCTCCCATCTGTTTCTCAACAATATTCATTTTATGTCCCATCTGGTTCATTTGTGAGGAGAATCTGAGGAACATATTAGATATGTCATTGTGAAGGGAGCTCTGAAGAGAGATGAGCATCTCCTTCATAGTAGTGTCTAATACAGGCTGGTTAGTGGTAGGAAAGGCCGCTATGGGGGATGGATGAGCTGGGGCTGCATCAGGCACAGGGCTCACCTCAGACAGTGCTGAATCTGCATCCAGGCGCATCCGCGTTTTTGCTGGGCTGTTGCTGGTCGAGGAAGCAGGGGATGATGGTGAGGCATCCAGAGAGTGAAGTTGTGGGGATATTAGCAGGTCATCTGCATCAGGGAGATCTGTATAGGCCGCCGAAATTCCGCATTCAGGGCCGCGGGCGCCATCTTGGATTTTCGGCTGTCTGTAGTAATCTGTCAGTTTCTTAGGCTGACGGTATTCTTTTCTTTTGCGGTTCATCTCAGATGATGTGTGGGGGTAAGCCAGTGTTCCGGTGGTCTCAGTAGTCGCTGGGGGTTACCAGAATAGCGGGGATGTCGGTTTAAAGTCCGGTCGGTGCAGGAGCTGTGTGATTACACGTCCATCTTGCCCGGCAGTTGGCCACGCCCCCCATTGTTGCTTTTTTTTGTTTATAGCGCAAAAGATAAAAACCGCAGAGGTGATCAAATACCACCAAAAGAAAGCTCTATTTGTGGGGAAAAAATTAAAAAATATTGCGTTTTTTTTCAAAATTTACGCTCTTTTTTTTGTTTATAGCGCAAAAAAAAAAAAAAAACGCAGAGGTGATCAAATACCACCAAAAGAAAGCTCTATTTGTGGGGGAAAAAAAGTAAAAAATATTGCGTTTTTTTTTCAAAATTGTTGCTTTTTTTTGTTTATAGCGCAAAAAAAATAAAAACCGCAGAGGTGATCAAATACACCCAAAAGAAATCTCTATTTGTGGGGGAAAAAAAGTAAAAAATATTGCATTTTTTTTTTTCAAAATTGTCGCTCTTTTTTTGTTTATAGCGAAAAAAATAAAAAAAAACGCCGAGGTGATCAAATACCACCAAAAGAAAGCTCTATTTGTGGGAAAAAAAGACGTCAATTTTGTTTGGGTGCAACTTCGCACGACCGCGCGATTGTCAGTTAAAGCGGCGCAGTGCCGAATCGCAAAAAAATGGCCTGGTCATTCAACAGCCAAATCTTCCGGGGCTGAAGCCGTTAAATAGTGTTTTCAGCTTGTGGTGCTCAGATAAAGTTTAGTTTGGCTATAATAGTAATAATAATAGTGATTTTTTTTTTTTTTACTACTTGTTCTTAGTACTTGTTCTTCTTCTGAATGACTTGTTACAAATGTTTGTCCTCGGTTCCTCTCCTATAAAATATGGAGTGAGGCTCGGCAATAAAGAAAAGGGGCCATTATGTAAATGGCTCCTTGTTAACTCCTGTTCCATTCCTCATTACAAGATAACAATATCGTGTACCTAACCTGTTTCCTGAATTTACAGATTTGGGAAGAATAATTTATAACAACTGCCAGGAGGCTCCCATTGAAATCATGTTCCTGAATAGATTTATATGCCACAATTTGTCTGAGAGGAATACCTTGCATAGAAAGTGAGACATTTAAAAAATGTATGACTTGCGGGCAAAGATGCCGGGCAGATAATGGCCATTTTCGTACTTCCATCGCCGGAATTATCCAGAGGACTTTATTCATCAATTGCTTTGTTTCTCAAGTGGGTCTTTCATGTCTTCCACATTAGAAGGGCACGCGGCGTCGTTAATACATGTTCTGCCCGGACCTCCCCTACTTCTGTAACGTACATCTTATTGAAGTTTTACTTATTGCACATAGAGGAACAATAGCCGGTGGAATAAAACATTATTAGCAGCCAAAAAAAAACGTAAAAAAATACAGGAGCGCAAGAAGAATTACAGAAAAAACTTGTAAGAATACTCCAGAACATGGAAAAGTTTTGGAGGCTTCAAAATTGGAACTCAACTCAATTGGAACTCAACTCAATTGGAACTCAACTCAACTCATCCAATTCAAAGTTCCAATTGAGTTGAGTTCCAAAAAATGTATGACTTGCGGGCAAAGATGCCGGGCAGATAATGGCCATTTTCGTACTTCCATCGCCGGAATTATCCAGAGGACTTTATTCATCAATTGCTTTCTTTCTCAAGTGGGTCTTTCATGTCTTCCACATTAGAAGGGCCACGCGGCGTCGTTAATACATGTTCTGCCCCGACCCCCCCTACTTCTGTAACTTACATCTTATTGAAGTTTTACTTATTGCACATAGAGGAACAATAGCCGGTGGAATAAAACATTATTAGCAGCCAAAAAAACCTAAAAAATACAGGAGCGCAAGAAGAATTACAGAAAAAACTTGTAAGAATACTCCAGAACATGGAAAAGTTTTGGAGGCTTCAAAATTGGAACTCAACTCAATTTGAACTCAACTCAATTGGAACTCAACTCAATTGGAACTCAACTCAACTCATCCAATTCCAAGTTCCAATTGAGTTGAGTTCCAAAAAATGTATGACTTGCGGGCAAAGATGCCGGGCAGATAATGGCCATTTTCATACTTCCATTGCCAGGATTATCCAGAGGACTTTATTCATCAATTGCTTTGTTTCTCAAGTGGGTCTTTCATGTCTTCCACATTAGAAGGGTACGCGGCGTCGCTAATACATGTTCTGCCCCGACCTCCCCTACTTCTGTAACTTACATCTTATTGAAGTTTTACTTATTGCACATAGATTAACAATAGCCGGTGGAATAAAACATTATTAGCAGCCAAAAAAATGTAAAAAATACAGGAGTGCAAGAAGAATTACAGAAAAAACTTGTAAGAATACTCCAGAACATGGAAAAGTTTTGGAGGCTTCAAAATTTGAACTCAACTCATCCAATGATTCAAAGGATTTTTTTTTCCCCATTTTGCAGTTTGACCTACCGTATGTACTCAGGTATAAGCCGACCCGAATATAAGCCGAGGCACCTAATTTTACCACAAAAAAACTGGGAAAACTTATTGACTCGAGTATAAGCCTAGGGTGAGAAGCGCGCAGCTACTGTAATGCAGCGTACACACGGGCAGACTTTTCGACCGGACTGGTCCGACGGACCGAGTCTGGCGGACAATCCAATCATGTGTGGGCTTCATCGGACCTTCAGCGGACTTTTCCAGTCAAAAATCTGACGGACTTTAGATTTGGAACAGGCTTCAAATCTTTACGTCGTAACTCCGCCGGACCCAGAAATCTGCTCGTCTGTACGCTAGTCCGATGGACAAAAACCGATGCTAGGGCAGCTACAGTATTGGCTACTGGCTATCAACTTCCTTATTTTAGTCTGGTGTACGTCATCACGTACGAATCCGTCGGACTTTGGTGTGATCGTGTGTAGGCAAGTTCGTTCATTAAAAAGTCAGTCGAAAGTCCGCCGGAAAGTCCGTCGGACCAGTCCGGTCGAAAAGTCTGCCCGTGTGTGCACGGCATAAGTGGTAAAGAGGGTCAACAATGCCTATTTGCAGCCTCACTGTGCCCATTTGCAGCCTCACTTTGCCCATTTGCAGCCATAGCTCCCCCGAACTTCAAACTCGGTAGTTAAGGGTTCCTAGATGCCCCCTAGGTGCAGCAAAAATTTGGGGTCTCCGGACCCAAAGGGGTCCCGAAATGACGTTGCTGCAGATGGACACAGTTGTCCGATTTTGGGGCCCCGTGTCTCGGGGCCACTTGGTGCTAGGAACCCCAAATTTGGTGTGCAAACTAGCACTACAACTTATCCAAAGCTGGAGTTCCTGGCACCACGTGGCCCCGAGATACAGGGCCCCAAAGTCGGTTTGGAAAATGTCAAGCACTTTTCTGCAGCAGAAAATGACATTCTCCGAACCGACTTTGGGGCCCCGTTTCTCAGGGCCACTTGGTGCTAGGAACCCAGGAACCCCAGCTTTGGATAGATTGTAGTGCTAGTTCCACTGGGTTTGCACACCAAATTTGGGGTTCCTAGCACCAAGTGGCCCCGAGATACGGGGCCCCAAAGTTGGTTCGGAAAATGTCATTCTCTGCTGCAGAAAAGTGCTTGACTCGAGTATAAGCCAAGGGGGGCATTTTCAGCACAAAAAAATGTGCTGAAAAACTCGGCTTATACTCGAGTATATACGGTACTTATTTAAACTTATTTGGGGAGGGGGGGGTCAAATTGGATTTCTCGGTTCTGAAATGATTTTTCATTTCGCTTTTGACACCTTCAATTAATCATCCTCCATTGCACCTGCACCCAAGTGTCGGCTTGAGACGCTATATTACCAAAAGTATTGGGATGCCTGCCTTTACACGCACATAAACGTTAATGGCATCCCAGTCTTATGCCCCGTACACACGATCGGATTTTTCTGACAACAAATGTGTATATGCTCCATCGAACGTTTTCTGTCAGACTTTCCACCAACAAATGTTGCTAGCAGGTTCTCAAATTTTCCGCCAACGAAACTTTGTTGTCGGAAAGTCCGATCCTGTGTACACAAGTCCAGCGCACAAAAGTTCACGCAGGCTCAGAATCAAGCAGAAGGAGCCGCACTGGCTATTGAACTTCCTTTTTCTCGGCTCATCGTACGTCTTGTATGTTACCGCGTTCCCACGTTCGTAATTATTGGCCAACATTTGTGTGACCGTGTGTATGCAAGACAAGTTGAAGCCAACAACCTTCGAACAAAATTCCACGGTTTTGTTGTCAGAAAGTCCGATCGTCTGTACGGGGCATAAGATCGAGCTGTACCCCAGTGAAATCCCCAGTGAAACTTTAATATTATAGATTTCCAGCAAACGGGTTCCCTAGCTTTGCCACAGCTGGGACCTCGATGAGCACATGTAGATTTTCAGCTGGGCTGCCCAGAAGAACAGCAGCACTTCAGGCTGGAAACTTCCTCCCCTAGACAAAACCACAGTCTATTTATGTGCTCAGCAGCCACCTACTGGGCACACTTTCCCAGGGAATTGGCTGAGACCCATAAATATTTTTGACTGCTCAATTGACCTGCTCCACTCCTATGTTCTGGAGCAAGTATGCAGATAAAGGAAAGCCGGAAGTTTGATCTTCCTCAATGAACACACGATGGCTACGACTAAGGCTACACGCCAAAACGCGTAAGCCCTGTATTATTTTGTACCACACCTGGTTCAATCAATGTATTCATTGTGGAAGATCGATCTGCCGGCTGTCCTTTATGTAGATGTTTGCTCGAGTGCTGGGAGGGTACGACAGGCAAGTGCACCGACCACTCACCACCTCGGGGGGAATTGCGGTAGGTGTTTTCTATTATTTGTTCTGGAGCCTTCCAGAAAGCAGGGAGAAGCAATCAAATCTGCAGTTCTTGAGATTCTGATTATTCCAAAACAATCAGCAACTGCTCCACTGATTACAGAGGTGCCAAAAAAGGACTAAGTTTACTTAGGATCCTAGCACCTAGCTAGGAGGGGGGCTACATAAGGCTCCACCCTAAAAATTCAAACCAGTCCCTTATCATTGCTGAGGGCTGTGGGTTTGGTATGAATTTTCAGGGGGACCCCACCCAAAGGAAAAAAGGAGTGGGCCGTGCAAAATACATACTAGGCTATGGCAGCCCAGAGGCAAACTAGCCATTTAGTTCAGCAAACTGGGAGCATATAACGGTTGGGTCGAACGCTACATGCTCGTAAACTCAAATCTCATTCCGAGCTTCAACTAAACTAAACTCTCTCAATCAACGTGAACTACACTATATTACCAAAAGTATTGGGACACCTGCCTTTACACGCACATGAGCTTTAGTGGCATCCCAGTCTTAGCCCGTAGGGTTCAATATCGAGTTTTGCAGCTATAACAGATTCTACTCTTCTGGGAAGGCCGTCCACAAGGTTTAGGAGTGTGTCTATGGGAATGTTTGACCATTCTTCCAGAAGAGCATTTGTGATGGCAACAGAGACGCCCTGCTCCACGTTGCCCGCGGCTGGTTCCTTCTCCGACACCTCAGTTCCGGCTTGTCTTCAGTGACGCCCCCCCCCTTCGACGCTCACCACGGAGCTTTTTACCCTGGACACAGTCCGCTGCTTGGCCCCATTCACATCGCCAATGTCAGTGACACCATCTTCCCTTGACGGCGGGTCCGGCTTTACACACCACACACTGCAGCTGGCATGTCCTTGTGGTTCTAGTGATCCATCAGTGCATGAGCCAGCCTTTACAGCCTTCTGCCATTACCCATCAATTCCTGAGTGCTGTCAACCCTTTTTGTGTTCAGCATTGCAGCATCTGATCCTTTGCCATTAGACAGCAGCACGGTTTGATATTCACACTCATTGTGTGGCACTTGGCACTTTGTTGTATTTTTTGCACTTATCACTGTGATATTATTTATATATTTTTTACACAGTAAATTTCAGATTATATAAATAATTTTTCATTCATTATATATACAGTTAGTAGTTTAATCATCGCTACTCTTATTCTAATGGTATACATCTAGTATATTATTTACACATTGCACCTTAGAATCATTTTTTTTTTTTAATACATATATCCTTTGTGCCTTGCTGTGGCTGGTGAAGCCACTTATGCGGTATTTTCAGTATGCCTCATATGCATTAATGATGTCCAGATTGACATTTTCACCTTAGCGCAGCGTATCTTTTGTATACATTGTATTGCACGGCATATGAAACGTGTTCTGCGTGGGCAGCTAGGTGATTTCCACATTTGAGGCAATATACCATTGTGGCTCGCAAAATCCCTTTTTATCTATTTATTATTACTATTGTTATTTATTATTAGTTCATTACGTTCCATTTGTTTAGATGCGGCATTCGTTATTTTGGATAGATCATAACTTCGGATAAGTTTGTATTCGTTACGTTCACTAACAGCCAAATTTGAAAGGAAATTACAATACCTATAATTTAATAGTTAGTAATAATTAAGTTAGTTTAAGTTATCATTAGGTAATTATTATTTCAGATTTTCGAATTTACAAATTTATGAATGTATGAATGTACGAATTTACGAATGTGCGAATTTAGGAATTTACGAATGTATGAATTTATGAATGTACGAATGTGCAAATTTACAAATGTTGGAATTTACGAATATTCAGAAAAATTTGTTCAATGGGTTTTCGTTAGAACAGCAGCACTTCAGGCTGGAAACTTCCTCCCCTAGACAAAACCCCAGTCTATTTATGTGCTCAGCAGCCACCTACTGGGCACTCTTTTCCAGGGAATTGGCTGAGACCCATAAATATTTTTGACTGCTCAATTGACCTGCTCCACTCCTATGTTCTGGAGCAAACATGCAGATAAAGGAAAGCCGTCAATTCGATCTTCCCCAATGAATACATGATGGCTATGACTAAGGCTACATGCCAAAACGCGTAAGCCCTGTATTATTTTGTACCACACCTGGATCAATAAATGTATTCATTGTGGAAGATCGAGCTGCCGGCTGTCCTTCATGTAGATGTTTGCTCGAGTGCTGGGAGGGCACTACAGGCCAGTGCACCGACCACTCACCACCTCGGGGGGGGGATTGCGGTAGGTGTTTTCTATTATATGTTCTGGAGCCTCCCAGAAAGCAGGGAGAAGCAATCAAATCTGCAGTTCTTGATATTCTGATTAGTCCAAAACAATCAGTAACTGCTCCACTGATTACAGAGGTGCCAAAAAAGGACTAAGTTTACCTAGCATCCTAGCACCTAACTAGGAGGGGGGCTACATAAGGCTCCACCCTAAAAATTCAAACCAGACCCTTATCATTGCTGAGGGCTGTGGGTTTGGTATGAATTTTCAGGGGGACCCCACCCAAAAGAAAAAAGGAGTGGGCCATGCTAAATACATACTAATCTATGGCAGCCCAGAGGCTTGACGGGCAGGCAAACTTGCCATTTAGTTCAGCAAACTGGGAGCATATTAAGGTTAGGTCGAACGCTACATGCTCGCAAACTCAAATCTCATTTCGAGTTTCAACTAAACTAAACTCTCTCAATCAACGTGAACTACACTATATTACCAAAAGTATTGGGACACCTGCCTTTACACGCACATGAGCTTTAGTGGGATCCCAGTCTTAGTCCGTAGGGTTCAATATTGAGTTGGCCCACCCTTTGCAGCTATAATAGCTTCAACTCTTCTGGGAAGGCCGTCCACAAGGTTTAGTAGGGTGTCTATGGGAATGTTTGACCATTCTTCCAGAAGAGCATTTGTGACAGCAACAGAGACGTCCTGCTCCACGCTGCTGGTTCCTTCTCCGACACCTCAGTTCCGGCTTGTCTTCGGTGACGCCACCCCCTTTCGACGCTCACCACGGAGCTTTTTACCCTGGACACAGTCCGCTGCTTGGCTCCATTCACATCGCCAATGTCAGTGACACCATCTTCCCTTGATGGCGGGTCCAGCTTTACACACCACACACTGCAGCTGGCATGTCCTTGTGGTTCTAGTGATCCATCAGTGCATGAGCCAGCCTTTACAGCCTTCTGCCATTACCCATCAATTACAGCTTAGTTCCTGAGTGCTGTCAACCCTTTTTGTGTTCAGCATTGCAGCATCTGATCCTTTGCCATTAGACAGCAGCACGGTTCAGCTGAACATATATTGCATTATGTGTTTTTTCCTGTGATTATTGCCTGGGACTCAGCCTTTCAATATTGAGTTGGCCGCCCTTTGCAGCTATAACAGCTTCAACTCTTCTGGGAAGGTTTAGGAGTGTGTCTATGGGAATGTTTGACCATTCTTCCAGAAGAGCATTTGTGAGGTCAGGCACTGATGTTGGACAAGAAGGCCTGGCTCACAGTCCCTGCTCTATTTTATCCCAAAGGTGTTCTATCGTGTTGAGGTCAGAACTCTGTGTAGGCCAGTCAAGTTCCTCCACCCCAGACTTGCTCATCCATGTCTTTATGGACCTTGCTTTGTACACTGGACCAAATAATTTGGTGGAGGGGAGATTATGGTGTGGGGGTTGTTTTTCAGGGGTTGGGTTTGGCCCCTTAGTTCCAGTGAAGGGAACTCTTTAAGGCGTCAGCATACCAAGACATTTTGGACAATTGCATGCTCCCAACTTTGTGGGAACAGTTTGGGGATGGCCCCTTCCTGTTCCAATATAATGGCACACCATTTTTTCTCCCACTGACACTACCAATGCAAGGACATTTTTTTCTCCCAAGTGAAACCACCAACACAGAGTATTCCCAGAGGAAGTCATGAGATGGTGAACGAAACCGGTAGGAGGAGCTTGATTGGCTGACAAGAGAGGTACCAGGAAGTGTTGCAGAGCTGCCATAGGACAGGGGGAACACCGTGTAAACCGGGGCTGCAGAACCGGACCACAGGTGACTCTATCACCCCTCAGCATTATAGCACTTTAAAGGCAATTTTTATTATGAAATGTGAGTTGTATGTATGTGGAGTTCTGTTTGCAATTAAAAAAATGTAAACGTTATCACGCTATTGCATGTTTCTGTCATTTCCTGCATGTGATGTATATGAGGAGAGTCTCTGAACATACCAGGAGAAAAGAGTGACCTCTGAGCTGGGTTATTATCGGGTGGAGCAAGTGGCCTGTGTTCCATACAAGTGTCCCATAAACCTGCATAGGATAAAGGAAGCAAAGGAGGATCTCTGCAGGCTATTGCTATCAATCACAGGCTTATTTTTTAAGCCCCTAAGGTGAGGGTACACCCGGTGGGGGTTGTGTGCACAACGCATGAAGACACAATTATCACATGGTTGATGTTAATATGGACTTTTGCTGTTTAGTTTAAAGACTCATCAAGGATTAATTGAAAGTCAGGGAGCACGAGCACTTTATTTTCATATATATGGACTGTTGCTATTTAGTTTAATAACTATGCACTGCCAAAAAATTCATTCGTTTTCGTTTCTTATTTTTTTTTGTTTTTCGGGTCATTCGTTATGATCGCAATTCGTAAATTCGTACATTCGTAAATTCATAACTTCGTACATTTGTAAATTAGAAAATTTGTATATTCGTAAATTCGCACATTCGTACATTAGCAATTTGGAAATTTGGAAATTCAAAATGAGAAAATCCGAAAATTCGAAAATCTGAAATAGTAACTAACTATTAAATTAGGTATAGATATTGTAATTTCCTTTCAAATTTGGCTGTTAGTGAACAAAACTAATACGAATTTATCCGAAGTTATGAATTATCCGAAATAACGAATGCCGCATTTAAACAAATGGAACGGAACAAATGAATAATTAATAATAATAAAAAGTTTGTATTATTATTATTGTTATTTATTATTATTATTATTAATTCATTACGTTCCATTCGTTTAGATCCGGCATTCGTTATTTCGGATAGATCATAACTTCGGATAAATTCGTATTCGTTACGTTCACTAATAGCCAAATTTGAAAGGAAATTACAATACCTATAGTTTAATAGTTAGTAATAGTTAAGTTATTATGAGGTAATTATTATTTCAGATTTACAAATTTACAAATTTACGAATGTACGAATTTACGAATGTGCGAATTTAGGAATTTACGAATTTACGAATGTAGGAATTTACGGATGTACGAATGTACAAATTTACAAATGTTGGAATTTATGAATATTCAGAAAAATTTGTTAAACGGGTTTTCGTTAATTCGGATATTTCCCAATTAACAAATTTGTTGATATTTGTTAAAAAATGAATTCGGAACGAAACAAATTGCACATGTCTATTAATAACCTCATTGAGGATCTCACCCACAGGTTACCCTCTTCGCTGGGAGATCAACCATCCACTTTTGTTTTCGGCGTTGTACTATTTCCAGTAAAGATTGTCCGGGAGAGGACAAACCAGAAGAAGAAGAAGATTCCTCCTCTTCAGGATATAAATGGAAGTCTGATTCTCTTTCCTT
This sequence comes from Aquarana catesbeiana, assembly GCF_042186555.1. Classification (NCBI taxonomy): domain Eukaryota; kingdom Metazoa; phylum Chordata; class Amphibia; order Anura; family Ranidae; genus Aquarana; species Aquarana catesbeiana. Next base: position 8,056,583 of record NC_133332.1, read on the forward strand.
TTTGATGAACCTGGAGAGTAAAATTCAGGAATTACAGTTGGATGAGAGTTTTTGTGGTGTTCCCATTGGATTTATCGCTTTTCCGGTTTGGTGGATACTGCTGAGGTTGTTCCAGCCAAGAGAAGATGCCATCCGAGATCCGGGGTCCCCACTTCCATCTGGGAGAGCCACCTATCTGGATTTCCAAGCTTGTCTGTTTCGGTGTCGCTGACATCCGGATCCACCTGCTCCGGTAAGAGTGTTCAATCTCTTCACTTTAAGGATTCACTAGTGTTGGAATATCTTCACTTCACAGTTGGACTTCGTATTTCACTATGGGACTTTAATTACATTTGTATTATTTCAGTTTTTCACATGTTTTCATTGTATTGGTTGGACTTCAACATTCACCGATTTTTTAACACTATTATGTCTTGGTATTATATGTGTTAATACTACACCTTTTTGTTATAGCGCTACATCTTTTATACTACTTTATTTATAGTGTTTATATGTTGTTATAAATATATATATTTATATGTTGTTATGCTTTAGACATTTATGTTATATATAGTATTTATTGGAGTCATATATTCATAGCATTGTTTCCATATTTATCAGCGCTGCACAGTGTGTTGTATAGATTGGTTTGAACAGCTTACCATCGTTGCCTGGGGCACTAGATGATCTTGCCCTGACATTGTGTGGTGGCTTCAATATTGGAATTCAACTAAAAAAAAAAAAAAACACAAGCAAGAAGATTTCCAAAGATGCAAAGATTTTTTTGTTTCTTCACTTTGGCCTACTTATAAAACCTTGGGCGGGGGTTGAATTAGGTTTCTCAGTTGTGTAATGATTTTTCATGATATTTCATTATGCTATTGATACTTTCAAGCAGTGGCGGCTGGTGCTAAACTTTTTTTTGAGGGGGGGGGCAAACAAACCCCCCCCCGGTCCGCCCGCACTCAGCCTCTCCATGGTGATGGTGAAAATTAAGGTCCCCCTTCTCTCATCCCTCCACTGCTTCCTCGGCTTCTCCTCCCAGCCAACCTGATCTGCCTCCTGTCCTGATTGGCCGGGAGGAGAAGCCGGAAGACAATTGTGAATATTAATTCCCTATTGTCACAAGTGGGTGGGTTCACTGTGCCCCGAGCCCAAACTTTTTCAAGCCAATTAGAGCCTCAGGCGCGAGAGTCTGGCACCCTGCAGGGGGCAGTGCCCCTGTGTCCCTAATGGCCTAGCCGCTCCTGCTTTCAAGTAGTCTACTTTACATCTGCCCCAAAAGAACGGATATCTGTTTTGATGCCTCTTCCTTTCACTCCATGGCCACTCCAATTACCCACTGGGATTTAGTTCCCACTCTCTAAGCAACAGCATTAGAGCTTGGGTGTCCAATTAACAAGTACCAGCAATCCCAATTGAAGTGGGTCACAAGTTTCTCCTATAACTGGTGTCACAGAGTTCATCTGCCAATTGTGTCAATTGAACAAACAATAGCAAAGTCAAGAGTGAAAGTAAACGTATTGTAATGAAACTGCGCTGTGATAACATGTGTGGCCACTGGCAAAGTTCGATAATATCACGAAACGATGCAGTGCCAGTGAATATAATAAAAACATACAAAAAATAAGTAAATAAACAGTGTTCAATGTGCCAAGCATGAAGTCTCTCTTAACTCAAAGTCCATACATATTCAAATAAAATAGATCTTCCACCATCCAGCAGATCCTTGTAGTGTAATCAAAACACAGAGTGCCACCATCTTATTCCAAATGCAGACTGTGACGGAACCGTCCAGCACCCAGCGTGGGTGCTTCCATCAAGAAATAGCTTCCTCCAGTTTGGACCCAAGAACCAGGTATTATAGCTGAATATTGCACCCAAGTATCGAGACGGCACTAGCTTAGGTGCTCTGGAACTTGAACTCACTTTATTGAACACTCACACAAGCATAGAGACCCCAAATATGTATATGGATCCTCCAGTTCCCAGAGCCTGTGTGGTTTGTGGAAACATGGACTTGAATCCGAAGCAAGACCACTCCAAGAATCCCCAAGGCACACACCTACCAAAGAGTAGTGTTCCCTTAACCACTTCAGCCCCAGAAGATTTGGCAGCTGAATGACCAGGCCATTTTTTGCGATTCGCTTTAACTGACAGTTGCGCGGTTATGCAACGCTGCACCCAAACAAAATTGACGTCCTTTTTTTCCAACAAACAGAGCTTTCTTTTGGTGGCATTTGATCGTCATTGCAGTTTTTATTTTTTGCGCTATGAACAAAAAAAGAGCGATGGATGCTATGGGTGTTACATAACCTTTAGGACAGGTGCTATGGGTGCTACAGGTGTTGCTATGGGTGCTACAGGTGTTACATTCTCTTTAAGACAGATGTTATGGGTTCTACAGGTGCTACATTCCCTTTACGAATTTGTCGGACTTTGTTGTGATCGTGTGTAGGCAAGTCCGTCTGTTCGGAAAGTCCGTTGGAAGTCCGTCAGATAGACCGTCGGACCAGTCCGGTTGAAAAGTCCGCTCATGTGTATGCGGCATAAGACAGGTGCTATGGGTGCTACCGGTGTTGAAGGTGTTACCTTCTCTTTAAGACAGATGTTATGAGTTCTACATGTGTTACATTCCCTTTACGACAGGTGCTAATGGTGCTACAGGTGCTACGTTCCCATCAAGACAGGTGCTATGAGTACTACAGGTGTTACATTCCCTTTGACACAGGTGTTATGGGCGCTACATTCTCTTTAAGACAGTTGTTATGGGTTCTAGAGGTGCTATATTCCCTTTAGGACAGATTCTATGGGTGCTACAGGTGCTACATTCCCTTTAAGACAGGTGCCTTGGGTGCCACAGGTGTTGCTATGGGTGCTACAGGTGCTACATTCCCTTAAAAACAGATGTTATGGGTTCTACAAGTGCTACGTTCCCCATAAGACAGGTGCTATGAGTACTACAGGTGCTACATTCCCTTTGACACAGGTACTATGGGTGTTACAGGTGCTACATTCCCTTTGACACAGGTGTCATGGGTGCTACATTCTCTTTAAGACAGATGTTATGGGTTCTAGATGTGCTACATTCCCTTTACGACAAATTCTTTGGGTGCTACAGATGCTACATTCCCTTTAAGACAGGTGCTATGGGTGCTACATTCCCTTTACGGCAGGTGCTATGGGTGCTACATAACCTTTAATGCCGCGTACACACGAGCGGACTTTTCGACTGGACTGGTCCGGCGAACAATGCAACCGTGTGTGGGCTTCATTGGACCTGCAGCGGACTTTTTCGGTCAAAAATCTGATGGACTTTAGATTTGGAACATGTTTCAAATCTTTATGTCGGAACTCCGTCGGACCCAGTTCCTATCGAAAAGTCCGCTTGTCTGTATGCTAGTCCGACCGACGAAAACCAACGCTAGGGCAGCTATTGGCTACTGGTTATCAACTTCCTTATTTTAATCTGTCATCACATACGAATTTGTCGGACTTTGGTGTGATCGTGTGTAGGCAAGTCCATCTGTTCGGAAAGTCCGTTGGAAGTCCGTCAGATAGACCGTCGGACCAGTCCGGTTGAAAAGTCCGCTCATGTGTATGCGGCATAATACAGGTGCTATGGGTGCTACCGGTGTTGCAGGTGTTACATTCTCTTTAAGACAGACGTTATGGGTTCTACATGTGCTACATTCCCTTTACGACAGGTGCTAATGGTACTACAGGTGCTACATTCCCTTTGACACAGGTGTTATGGGCGCTACATTCTCTTTAAGACAGTTGTTATGGGTTCTAGAGGTGCTACATTCTTACAGGTGTTACATTCCCTTTAAGACAGGTGCTATGGGTGCTACAGGTGCTACATTCCCTTAAAAACAGATGTTATGGGTTCTACAAGTGCTACGGTCCCATTAAGACAGGTGCTGTGAGTACTACAGGTGCTACATTCCCTTTGACACAGGTACTATGGGTGTTACAGGTGCTACATTCCCTTTGACACAGGTATCATGGGTGCTACATTCTCTTTAAGACAGATGTTATGGGTTCTAGAGGTGCTACATTCCCTTTACGACAGATTCTATGGGTGCTACAGGTGCTACATTCACTTTAAGACAGGTGCTATGGGTGCTACATTCCCTTTAAGACAGGTGCTATGGGTGCTACATACCCTTTACGACAGGTGCTATGGGTGCTACATAACCTTTAATGCCGCGTACACACGAGCGGACTTTTCGACCGGACTAGTCCGGCGGACAATGCAACCGTGTGTGGGCTTCATTGGACCTGCAGCAGACTTTTTCGGTCAAAAATCTGATGGACTTTAGATTTGGAACATGTTTCAAATCTTTATGTCGGAACTACGCCTTGGGTGCCACAGGTGTTGCTATGGGTGTTACAGGTGCTACATTCCCTTAAAGACAGTGCTACGTTCCCATTAAGACAGGTGCTATGAGTACTACAGGTGCTACATTCCCTTTGACACAGGTACTATGGGTGCTACATGTGCTACATTCTCTTTAAGACAGGTGCTATGGGTGCTACATGTGCTACATTCTCTTTAAGACATGTGCTATGGGTGCTACAGGTGCTACATACCCTTTACGACAGGTGCTATGGGTGCTACAGGTGTTACATTCTCTTTAAGACAGATGTTATGGGTTTTACAGGTGCTACATTCCCTTTACGACAGGTGCTAATGGTACTACAGGTGCTACATTCCCTTTGACACAGGTGTTATGGGCGCTACATTCTCCTTAAGACAGTTGTTATGGGTTTTAGAGGTGCTACATTCCTACAGGTGTTACATTCCCTTTAAGACAGGTGCTATGGGTGCTACAGGTGCTACATTCCCTTAAAAACAGATGTTATGGGTTCTACAAGTGCTACGGTCCCATTAAGACAGGTGCTGTGAGTACTACAGGTGCTACATTCCCTTTGACACAGGTGTCATGGGTGCTACATTCTCTTTAAGACAGATGTTATGGGTTCTAGAGGTGCTACATTCCCTTTACGACAGATTCTATGGGTGCTACAAATGCTACATTCACTTTAAGACAGGTAAAGTAATAAGAAAGGGCAAACCACCGCGCTATATAAAATTAATACATACAAAACATATTGAGAAAATAAGAATGAAAAAAACAAAAGTGATAAATCAGTGAATAAAATAAATATAAATATAAAAGCAGCCGCTAAAAGTGGGATACACACATTACAAATAATTCAATAAGGAGCAGCGCTGTGACAACAAAGGTTTATATGATATAGACCAAATCAGATAAATTGAATATTAGACCCGAGATTAGGATTAATTCCAAAGTTCATAATAAAGTTCATAGTAACCGATAGAGGTAAAAAGTCCTATCCAGAATCAATTAGTGGATATAGTGAGAAACGTAGATAGGTGGGAATACAAATAAATCAATATGTCCTTCACCGCACCACTGTGGTATTGGTAGGAATGCGTGCTTACCAAACGGCAAGCTTAGGGAAGCTTGCGACCTTAACCCGGTCGGGGCCTTTCAGGATGGGACCACCAAAGAAAAACACACCACCTTCGCTTGGAATAAGCACGCTGTTCCCCAATTATCCAGTATTCACTATATTGTAGAGATATGACCCCTGGCTAGGGATAAATCTCTCCAACATTCATGCCTAGGGATGAAAGGGTCTCCTTTACTTTTATTTTCCTTGCATTGATGGATTTGGGTTCCCCTTCTGATGGATTCGGTGATTCTACAGATAGGCATGAATGTTGCAGAGATTTATCCCTAACCAGGGGTCATATCTCTACAATATAGTGAATACTGGATAATTGGGGAACAGCGTGCTTATTCCAAGCGAAGGTGGTGTGTTTTTCTTTGGTGGTCCCATCCTGAAAGGCCCCGACCGGGTTAAGGTCGCAAGCTTCCCTAAGCTTGCCGTTTGGTAAGCACGCATTCCTACCAATACCACAGTGGTGCGGTGAAGGACATATTGATTTATTTGTATTCCCACCTATCTACGTTTCTCACTATATCCACTAATTGATTCTGGATAGGACTTTTTACCTCTATCGGTTACTATGAACTTTATTATGAACTTTGGAATTAATCCTAATCTCGGGTCTAATATTCAATTTATCTGATTTGGTCTATATCATATAAACCTTTGTTGTCACAGCGCTGCTCCTTATTGAATTACTTTAAGACAGGTGCTTTGGGTGCTACATTCCCTTTAGGACAGGTGCTATGGGTTCTACATACCCTTTACGACAGGTGCTATGGGTGCTACATAACCTTTAATGCCGCGTACACACGAGCGGACTTTTCGACCGGACTGGTCCGGCGGACAATGCAACCGTGTGTGGGCTTCATTGGACCTGCAGCGGACTTTTTCGGTCAAAAATCTGATGGACTTTAGATTTGGAACATGTTTCAAATCTTTATGTCGGAACTCCGTCGGACCCAGTTCCTATCGAAAAGTCCGCTTGTCTGTATGCTAGTCCGACCGACGAAAACCAGCGCTAGGGCAGCTATTGGCTACTAGCTATCAACTTCCTTATTTTAATCCGTCATCACATACGAATTCGTCGGACTTTGGTGTGATCGTGTCCGATCACAAGTCCGTCTGTTCGGAAAGTCCGTCGGAAGTCCGTCAGATAGACCGTCGGACCAGTCCGGTTGAAAAGTCCGCTCATGTCCGCTCATAAGACAGGTGCTATGGGTGCTACTGGTGTTGCTATGGGTGCTACAGGTGTTGCATTCTCTTTAAGACAAATTTTATGGGTTCTACATGTGCTACATTCCCTTTACGACAGGTGCTAATGACGCTACAGGTGCTATGTTCCCATCAAGACAGGTGCTATGAGTACTACAGATGCTACATTCCCTTTGACACAGGTACCATGGGTGTTACATCCTCTTTAAGACAGTTGTTATGGGTTCTAGAGGTGCTACATTCCCTTTATGACAGATTCTATGGGTGCTACAGGTGCTACATTCCCTTTACGGCAGAGTCTATGGGTTCTAGAGGTGCTACATTCCCTTTAAGACAGGTACTTTGGGTGCTACAGGTGCTACATCCCCCTTAAGACAGGTGCACAGTGCAGTCAATATCCTTTCCTCCAAGTCTACAAAAGGTCTCCATTCTGTCTCCTAACACTTCCATCCAATAAGTTTTGTATCTGACATACTAAAGCATCTCGATGCGGCATTGTCAGCTCTTTGAACATTTTATAGGAGAACATTTATCGTGCCAAGCAACAAAAAAGCACCATCTCCCACCCATCGCCTCTTCCAGGAAGATGAAGACATGTACACGTGTATAATAGGCTATTTCAGAAGTATGCCACAGCTAGAATATCTCCCAAAGCAAACTTTATTTCAAAGTGAATTGCTTAGGAACATTTTCCGATGCGTTCCTACCAAACGGCTCTCTTGTTAACAATTGTTTGCGTTGAGAATCCCTCCAGCAGGACCGAGCCTTCACCACTAAAGGAAGAAGTGCGTGGAGCTGTCAGTGTGCGCTGGTTAACGACTCTCAACAAATAAAGAGCTACAGCCAAACATCTGCCGTCTTCCCCGTTGTAAAGCCGGCTCTACATGTAATAATCTCACCTTACAACCCAGTTTTGTGATATCTTCTTTGTAAGATATTTTCATACACAGCTCTAAAAACTGTATCTGAGCTCTGAGAAGGCTTTTCATTTTATTCTTAAGGCAAACTCTCCCATCCATCCATGTCTCCATGTTTTATCCTGTTGGGAAATCAATCGTACTCCCCCATCGTACTCCCCCCTAGCATTTCTAGCCATGATCATCTTGAGTAAGGGCAGATGATTTATGTAGCATTTACTTCCTAGAATCTGCCCTTAGCTCAGGAACGAGGGTGTGCTAAGCTGAGAAAGCCCCTCCTCCCATGAAGACTCCTGGGATGTATGATGTATTGGCGTAGGCCAGAAACCAGGAAGTCACCGAAGAAATGTAAAAGAAGAAGAAAACCAGGAAATCACTGAAGAAATGTAAAAAAAACAAAACAAATGATAGCAGCATGAGCATTAAAGATACACTATATTACCAAAAGTATTGGGTCACCCCTCCAAATAATTTGGTGAAGGAGGTGATTATGGTGTGGGGTTGCTTTTCAGGGAATGGGCTTGGCCCCTTATTTCAAGTGAAGGGAACTCTTAAGGTGTCAGCATACCAAGACATTTTGGACAATTCCATGCTCCCAACTTTGTGGGAACGGTTTGGGGATGGCCCCTTCTCGTTCCAACCAGTGCACAAAGCAAGGTCCATGGATGAGCGAGTTTGGCTTAGAGGAACTTGACTGGCCTGCACAGAGTCCCGACCTCAACCCGATAGAACACCTTTGGGATGAATTAGAGTGGAGACTGTGAGCCAGGCCTTATCATCCAACATCAGTGCCTGACCTCACAAATGCGCTTCTAGAAGAATAGTCAAACATTCCCATAGACACACTCCTAAACCTTGTGCACAGCCTTTCCAGAAGAGTTGAAGCTGTTATACCTGCAAAGGGTGGGCCAACTCAATATTGAACCCTACGGACTAAGACTGGGATGCCATTAAAGTTCATGTGTGTGTAAAGGCAGGCGTCCCAATACTTTTGGTAATATAGTGCTGGCTCATGCACTGATGGATCACTAGATCCGACCTGTACAACCAAGGGACACCGACCATGGGAAGCCACAAGGACACGGCAGCTACAGTGTGTGGTGTGTAGAGCCGGACCTGCCTGCAAGGGAAGATGGTGTCACTGACACTGGCGATGTGAATGGATCCAAGCAGCTGACTGTGTCCAGGGTAAAAAGCTCTGTGGTGAGCGTCGAAGGAGGGGGGGCATCACCGAAGACAAGCCGGAACTAAGGTGTCGGAGAAGGAACCAGCCGGGGGCAACGTGGAGCAGGGCGTCTCTGTTGCCGTCACAAATGCTCTTCTGGAAGAATGGTCAAACATTCCCATAGACACACTCCTAAACCTTGTGGACGGCCTTCCCAGAAGAGTTGAAGCTGTTATAGCTGCAAAGGGTGGGCCAACCCAATATTGAACCCTACGGACTAAGACTGGGGTGCCATTAAAGTTCATGTCTGTGTAAAGGCAGGTATCCCAATACTTTTGGTAATATAGTGTAGTTCACGTTGATTGAGAGAGTTTAGTTCAGCTTAGTTACTGCTTAGTTGAAACTCGGAATGAGATTTGAGTTTGCGAGCATGTAGCGTTTGACCTAACCTTTATATGCTCCCAGTTTGCTGAACAGATTAACTAAATGGCTAGCCTGCCCCTCAAGCCTCTGGGCTGCCATAGCCTAGTATGTATTTAGCATGTCCCACTCCTTTTTTCTTTTAGGTGGGGTCCCCCTGAAAATTCATACCAAACCCACAGCCCTCAGCAATGATAAGGGTCTGGTTTGAATTTTTAGGGTGGAGCCTTATGTAGCCCCCCTCCTAGTTAGGTGCTAGGATGCTAGGTAAACTTAGTCCTTTTTTGGCACCTCTGTAATCAGTGGAGCAGTTGCTGATTGTTTTGGACTAATCAGAATCTCAAGAACTGCAGATTTGATTGCTTCTCCCTGCTTTCTGGAAGGCTCCAGATCATATAATAGAAAACACCTACCGCAATTCCCCTGGAGGTGGTGAGCGGTCGGTGCACTGGCCTGTAGTGCCCTCCCAGCACTCGAGCAAACATCTACATGAAGGACAGCCGGCAGCTCGATCTTCCACAATGAATACATTTATTGATCCAGGTGTGGTACAAAATAATACAGGGCTTACGCGTTTTGGCGTGTAGCCTTAGTCATAGCCATCATGTATTCATTGCGGAAGATCGAACTGCCGGCTTTCCTTTATCTGCATGTTTGCTCCAGAACATAGGAGTGGAGCAGGTCAATTGAGCAGTCAAAAATATTTATGGGTCTCAGCCAATTCCCTGGGAAAGTGTGCCCAGTAGGTGGCTGCTGAGCACATAAATAGACTGGAGTTTTGTCTAGGGGAGGAAGTTTCCAGCCTGAAGTGCAGCTGTTCTTCTAAGCAGCCAAGCTGAAAATCTACATGTGCTCATCGAGGTCCCAGCTGTGGCAAAGCTGGGGAACCTGTTAGCTGGAAATCTATAATATTAAAGTTAATCACGGGTTTTTCACTGGGGATCTGGTCTGGAGAGTTCACTGGAGAAACATTGGTCGGGTATTGGAAGAAGGCATCCTAATATACAGGGACATTGTGAGCAGTGACGGGCTGTCCATAAGAGGCGCCGTCCGCCTAATCCATGCGCCCAGCCCCCAATCTACATGCAGGGCGCCGGATGCTCTAATTGGCTTCAAAAAAAGGGGTTGGCTCTGAGCCCTGAGCCCACCCAGTTGTGTGACAATAGCAAATTAATATTTATTATTGTCTTCCTGATTGTCCTCCCGGCCAATCAGGAAACTGGTCCTGAGACCTGATTGGCCAGGAAGTCTTAAGACTCCCAGCCAATGGGGTCTCAGGACCCACTTCCTGTTCAACCGGGGAGAAGCAATGGCCTGGCTCTTCCCTCGGCAAGTTGGAGCAAGGAGCAGCAGCCTTGCAGCCCTACCCTGGATCCATCCTCGTTATCGGTCTCCTAAGGTAAGGCCTCTGATCGCCGCCTTCCTGTCTGTCTCCGGGTAATTTTGAAGTGGAAGGAAAATGATAAATGGTTTTCAACATTTTATACAAATAAATATGTGAAAAGTGTGGGGGGCATTTGTATGGTGCCCCCCGGAGTCAATACTTTGTAGAACCCCCTTTCTCTGTAATTACAGCTGCAAGTCTTTTTGGGGGTGTCTCTACCAGCTTTGCACATCTAGAGAGGGACATTTTTGCCCATTCTTCTTTGCAAAATATCTCAAGCTCTGTCAGATTGGATGGAGAGCATCTGTGAACAGCAATTTTCAAGTCTTGCCACAGATTCTCAATGTGATTTAGGTCTGGACTGTGACTGGGCCATTCTAACACATGAATATGCTTTGATCTTAACCATTCCATTGTAGCTCTGGCTGGATGTTTAGGGTCGTTGTCCTGCTGGAAGGTGAACCTCCACCCCAGTCTCAAGTCTTTTGCAGACTCTAACAGGTTTTCTTCTAAGATTGTTGTTTATTTGGCTCCATCCATCTTCCCATCAACTCTGACCAGCTTCCCTTTCCCTGCTGAAAAAAAAAGCATCCCCACAACATGATGCTGCCTCCACCATGTTTCATGGTGGGGATGGTGTGTTCAGGATGATGTGCTTTGCTTCGTTTTTTGCCACTGTAAAGCTTGGGGAACCAGCTAGATCACAGCACACAGGCTTTGCAATCAAAAGAATGTTTACTTAACTTAAACAGCTTCACAGCAGCAAAAACAACAGAAAGAAATATCAGAGTCACCGACTTGTAGAGCTCAGAACTGCTATTGCAGCTAAACAGTCCTTGGTTTTTGCCGCAGGTAACTTCTAGGCATGTGCATTTCGTTTCGTTCCGAATCGAAATTCGGACGAATTTTTCATTATTCGGAAATTCGGATGCATCCGAATTTCCGAATGACAAAAGTAAAGAATTTAAACGAATCCGGAAAAAAACGAACGAATTCGAATCGAATTCGAAAACATATTCGAATCGAATTCGAAAACATATTCGAATCGAATTCGAAAACATATTCGAATCGAATTCGAAAACATAATCAGATTAAAAAAAAATAGAAAACGTTTTTCTAAAAAAAACAATAAGGTAGAATATAAAATAATAAAGCAATAGAATATGTATATATATATATATATATATATATATATATATATATATATATATATATATATATGTTTTTTTATGCTTTTCTTTTCTATTATTTTATATTCTATAATAGTATTTTCAATTCAAATTCAAATTCATTCTATACGAAATTCGAATTTCGGAACATGGCTTCTGAAGTTTGAATTTCGTATAGAATGAATTCGAATTTGAATAGAAAAGATTAGAACAGAAAATAATAGAAAAGAAAATATATATATTATATTTTCTTCTATTCTGTTCTATTGTTTTTCTAGTCTATTCTTTTCTATTATGTTCTATTCTATTCTAATCTTTTACATTCAAATTTGATTTCGGTCTATATGAAATTCGAATTTTGAAAGATGTTATATATATATATATATATATATATATATATATATATATATATATATATATATATATAAAATTTTCTATTCTGTTTCATTGTTTTTCTATGCTATTCTTTTCTATTCTATTCTAAACTTTTCTATTCGAATTTGAATTCATTCTATACGAAATTCAAATTTCGGAAGATGGCTTCTGAAAGTGGAATTTCGTATAGAATGAATTCGAATTTGAATAGAAAATATTAGAATAGAAAATAATAGACTAGACAAACAATAGAACAGAACAGAATAAAATATAACATATATAATTTATTCTATTCTGTTCTATTGTTTTTCTAGTCTTTTCTCTTCTACTCTATTCTAATCTTTTCTATTCAAATTCGAATTCATATTATAAGAAATTCAAATTTCGGAAGATGGTTTTATATATATATATATGTGTGTATATGTATAATATATATATATATATATATATATATATATATATATATATATATATATATATATATATATATATATATATATATATATATATATATATAACCATCTTCCAAAATTTGAATTTCTTATAAAATGAATTCGAATTTGAATAGAAAAGATTAGAACAGAGTAGAAGAGAAAAGACTAGAAAAACAATAGAACAGAATACAAAAAATTACATATATTATATTTTATTCTGTTCTATTGTTTGTCTAGTCTATTATTTTCTATTCTAATCTTTTCTATTCAAATTCGAATTCATTCTATACGAAATTCCACTTTCAGAAGCCATCTTCCGAAATTCGAATTTCATATAGAATGAATTCAAATTCGAATAGAAAAGTTTAGAATAGAATAGAAAAGAATAGCATAGAAAAACAATGAAACAGAATAGAAAATTTTATACATATATATATATATATATATATATATATATATATAAAACATCTTCCAAAATTCGAATTTCATATAGACCGAAATCAAATTTGAATATAAAAGATTAGAATAGCATAGAAAATAATAGAAAAGAATAGACTAGAAAAACAATAGAACAGAATAGAAGAAAATATAATATATAATGTATATATATATTATATTTTCTTCTATTCTGTTCTATTGTTTTTCTAGTCTATTCTTTTCTAATATTTTCTGTTCTAATTCGAATTCATTCTATAAGAAATTCAAACTTCAGAAGCCATGTTCCGAAATTCGAATTTCGTATAGAATGAATTTGAATTGAAAAGACTATTATAGAATATAAAATAATAGAAAAGAAAAGCATAAAAAAACAAAACAATAGAAGAGAATAATACAAAAAAATTACCGTATTTATCGACGTATAACACGCACTGGCGTATAACACGCACCCCAAGTTTAGGAGGGAATTTTAAGGAAAAAAAAACTTTTAGGAGGGAAGTTTAAGGGAAAAAAACTTACATTTAAATGCCCATCATTGCAGCCTTCTCAGTGCAGCCTTGCCCCAGTGCAGCCATGTCAGTGCAGCCTTGTCAGTGCAGCCTTGTCAGTGCAGCCTTCCCAGTGTCCATTGCAGCCTTATCCCAGTGCAGCCTTGCCCCAGTGCAGCCTTGCCCCAGTGCAGCCTTGCAGCTCGCAGTTTGAAAATCCTGTGATCCCCTGCGATCCTGAGCTTCAAAATCGCCGACCGCGATTTGAAAATGGCGCCGAAATACACAGAGCCGGTCCTCGGCTCTTCTCAGCCACTTTCGGCTCCACTCGTAGTCCCGCCCGGGATGGGCGTGACTGTGAGCGGAGCTATCCAAACCTAGCCGAGTACACTCGGCTAGGTTCGGGCGGCACTCGAGTGAAGCCGAAAGTGGCCGAGAAGAGCCGAGGACTGGCTCTGTGTATTTCGGCGCCATTTTCAAATCGCGGTCGGCGATTTTGAAGATCTGTCAGCTCAGGATCGCAAGGGATCGGCGTATAACACGCACCCATGATTTTCCCCTGATTTTAAGGGGAAAAAAGTGCGTGTTATATGCCGATAAATACGGTATATATATTTATATATTTTTTTTTTATTTTTATTTTTTTTCTATGCTGGTCTATTGTTTTTCTGTTCTTTTCTATTCTTTTCTATTTTATTCTAATCATTTCTATTTGAATGCGAAATCATTCTATACGAAATTTGAATTTCCGAAAATGGTTATACAGAAACAGAATGAAATGGAATGAAATCGAATTCTAATAGAAAAGACTAGAACAGAAAAACAATAGAACAGAATAGAAAAAAAAAAAAAAAAAAAAAATATATATATATATATATATATATATATATATACACACACATCTTCCGAAATTGGTACAGAATGAATTCAAATAGAAAAGATTAGAATAGAACAGAAAATAATATAAAAGAATAGCATAGAAAAACAATAGAACAGAATAGAAAAAAATATAAAATATTCTATTGTAATCTTTTCTATTCGAATTCATTCTGTACCAAATTCCAATTTCGGAAGATGGTTTTATTTATTTTTATATATATATAAAATATTTCTTTCTATTCTGTTCTATTGTTTTTCTATTCTATTCTTTTCTATTAGAATTTGATTTCATTCTATTTCTATATAACTATTTTCTGAAATTCGAATTTTGTATAGAATGAATTTGAATTCAAATAGAAAAGATCAGAATATAATAGAAAATAATAGAAAAACAATAGAACAGAATAGAAAAAATATTTTATATATATATATATATATATATATATATATATATATATATAAAACCATCTTCCAAAATTCGAATTTCGTATAAAATTAATTTGAATAGAAAAGATTAAAGTAGAGTAGAAAGAATAGACTAGAAAAACAATAGAACAGAATAGAATAAGATATAATATATATATTATATTTTATTCTGTTCTGTTCTATTGTTTTTCTAGTCTATTCTTTTCTATTCAAATTCAAATTCATTCTATACGAAATTCGAATTTCAGAAGCCATCTTCCAAAATTCGAATTTCGTATAGAATGAATTCAAATTCGAATAGAAATGTTTAGAATAGAATAAAAAAGAATAGCATAGAAAAACAATGAAACAGAATAGAAAAAAATATATATATTATATTTTATTCTCTTCTGTTCTATTGTTTTTCTAGTCTATTCTATTTCTATTCTAATCTTTTCTATTCAAATTCGAATTCATTCTATACGAAATTCTAATTTTAGAAGCCATCTTCCGAAATTCGAATTTTGCATAGAATTAATTCAAATTCGAATAGAAAAGTTTAGAATAGAATAGAAAAGAATAGCATAGAAAAACAATGGAACAGAATAGAAAAAAAATATAATATATATATTTAACCATCTTCCAAAATTGGAATTTGGTACAGAATGAATTCGAATTCAAATAGAAAAGCTTAGAATACAATATATTATATTTTTTTCTATTCTGATCTATTGTTTTTCTATGCTATTCTTTTATACTTTCTATTCTATCCTAATCTTTTCTATTGGAATTCGATTTCATTCTATACGAATTTCAAATTTCGCAAAATGGTTATATATAGTTTACTTTTTCAAATTCAGTTATTGTTTTTTTCGAATGTTATAGTTTTTTTTGAATGTGGTAGAAATTTTTCGAATTTGACAGTTTTTTTCGAATGTGGTAGAATTTTTTCGAATTTGACAGTTTTTTTCGAATGTGGTAGAATTTTTTCGAATTTGATAGTTTTTTTCGAATGTGGTAGAATTTTTTCGAATTTGACAGTTTTTTTCGAATGTGGTAGAATTTTTTCGAATTTGATAGTTTTTTTCGAATGTGGTAGAATTTTTTCGAATTTGACAGTTTTTTCGAATGTGTTAGAATTTTTTCGAATTTGATAGTTTTTTTCGAATACGGTCGAATTTTTTCGAATTTAATATTTTTTTCAAATGTAGTAACATTTTTTTTGAATTTGATAGTTTTTTTCGAATGTGGTAGAATCTTTTCGAATTTGACAGTTTTTTTCGAATGTGGTAGAATTTTTTCGAATTTTACAGTTTTTTCGAATGTGGTAGAATTTTTTCGAATTTGATAGTTTTTTCCGAATGTGGTAGAATTTTTTCGAATTTGACAGTTTTTTTCGAATGTGGTAGAATTTTTTCGAATTTGATAGTTTTTTTCGAATACGGTCGAATTTTTTCGAATGCGGTCGAATTTTTTTGAATGCGGTCGAATTTTTTCGAATGCGGGCAAATTTTTTCGAATTCGAATACGAAACTAAACGAATTCCGAAAACGAATGTAATGAATGCAACGAATTTAACTAAACGAATTAAGTTAAATAACGAATCGAAACAAAACTAAACTAAACGAATTTTTTCATCCTGCACATGTCTAGTAACTTCCCCTGCTAGCAGGCTTCCAGGCAGGACACTGCTGTGCACGTTTACCGATGTACACCAAACCACCATCCACAGTCTCCACTATACTTCTCCACACCCACCTACAACTTCCTGTCTTTTTTTAAACTCACTTCCTCTGACAGGTGAGTTAACCCTTTACTTAAAGGGACCACAGTCCAAACAGAGGGGAAATATAGCGTCCTTTGAGTACACAGCCACAGCCAGGCATGTACTGGCCATTGGGACTACAGGGAGTTTCCCGGTGGGCCGATGGCTCAGTGGGCCGATTTCAGTGACAGTGGACCGCTGCCTCCCTCCAGTCCTCTGTCCCCCCCCCCCGCAGTGCTCACCTCCTCTCCCTGGCTAGTTATGCAGCGCGCCTGAATACAGACATGATGCTCAGGAGTCAACACTTAGAAGCTCATCATACGATCTGGAAGGAGGGCGGCTTCACTTTCCTGCCTAATCTTGTTCCATTGGGGGGGCGCCAAACTGATTCTTTGCCCCAGGTGAAATAATGTCTAGCTTCCCCACTGATACTGCCTATAAGAGAAATAATGTAAAACGGCTAATAGCTAGTGGGGGGGGGGGGCTTGGGTTGCAAGCCGGCATGGGAGAGACCTGTCAAAGTGGGCCAGTCTGGGTGAAGTCCAGGGCCAAATTTTTGTCCCAGTCCAGCCCTGGCCACAGCGTCCTGTACATATCCCCCCCCTGTCCCAACGCCAGGGAGGTGGGACCAACAGTGAAGCTAAAACAATGGACTCGGAAGAGGGCATCTGCATTTGAATGCAATCTCCCGGGCCTATGCTCCACTACAAATTTAAATTCCTGGAGTGCCAGGAACCAACGAGTAATCCTGGCATTAGTCCCTTTACCTTGTCTCATCCATGTTAGAGGGGCATGGTCCGAAATCAGCCTAAACTTCCTCCCCAAGAGATAATATCTGAGGGATTCCAGAGCCCACTTAATGGCCAGACTCTCTCACTCAACTATAGCGTAGTTTTTCTCCCCTGGTGTCAACTTTCTACTGAGGAAGTCTACCGGGTGCTCCTCGCTATGAACAACCTGTGACAGAACCGCTCCCAACCCTACATCGGAGGCATCAGTCTGGACAATGAACTCTTTTGAAAAATTTGGTGCAACCAGGACAAGGTGTTGGCACAGTGCCGACTTGAGCTCCAAAAAAGCCTTTTCAGCGTCTGTATTCCACTCAACCATGACCAGTTTCCGACCCTTAGTCAGATCAGTCAACGGAGCCGCCAATGTGGCAAAGTCGGGTACAAACCTCCTGTAGTATTCCACCATACCCAGGAATGCACATACCTGCTTCTTTGTGAGGGGGCGGGCTAGTTCTGTATAGCCTCTACCGTGCTTACTGGAGGTTTCACCACCCCTCTACCCACAATATATTCCAGGTATTTCACCTCCTCCATTCCCAAAGCACATTTTTCAGAGAAAACTCCCCTCTGGGGTAGAAAAAGCAGTTTTCTCTCTAGCAGCCTTAGTCAACTGGATCTATCAATACCCCTTAGTAAGGTCTAATGTAGTGATATACCTGGATGGACCTAGTCTCTAAATAATCTCGTTTACCGGGGGCATAGGTTAGGCATCAAACCTTGAAACTTCAATAAGTTTCCGGAAATCATTGCAGAATCACAGAGTCCCATTGGGCTTTGGTACATACACAATCAGGCTCGACCACTCACTCTGCAATTCTTCAAAAATCTCCAGGTCTAACATCTTCTTCACTTCCACTGAAACGGCCTTTCTTTGGGCCTCTGGGATGCGGTAGGGTCAGACAAAAACTTTGACTCCTGGTTTTGTGATAATATCGTGTTCTATGACACTAGTTAGACCTGGCAAGTCTGAACATTTTTCTTTATTTCTCTGCAAGAACGCCTTTGCCTGCTGACTTTGGATTTTAGACAGGGTATTTGCTACTTGGACACTCTCCACCCCAACCTGAGGCTCAAGTCTTGCACCAGCCAGGGAGGTTACTGGTTCCCTATCCATCCAGGGCTTTAACAAGTTCACATGATATATCTGATACGGTTTCCTCTTGCCTGGCTGGTGGAGTCTATAATTTACCTCCCCAATTTTTTTCCACAACTTCAAAGGGGCCTTGCCATCTGGCCAAGAATTTACTTTCCTTCGTGGAAATTGCTTTATTTTAGCTGCCCTATTATAGACCCGTCGTTGAGCCTCCTGGGCTTTTTGCAAATGTTCCTTGACCAGTGGCATCACGGTTAGGATCCTTTCCTGCATTCGGGAGACATATTCAAGAACACTCTTATGCTGAACAGGTTCCGTTTCCCATTCCCCTTTAACAAAGTCCAGTAGTCCGTGAGGTCTCCACCCATACACCAACTAAAGGGGCGAAAACCCAGTGGAGGCTTGGGGCACTTCCCGGATAATGGGGACACTATACTATTGGGGACACTATACTATTGGGGGCACTATACTATTGGGGACACTATACTAATGGAAGCACTATACTATTGGGGGCACTATACTATTGGGGACACTATACTACTGGGGACACTATGCCAATAGGGACACTATACTATTGAGGACACTATACTAATGGGGACACTATACTAATGGGGACACTATACTATTGGGGATACTATATTATTGGGGACACTATACTAATGGGGACACTATACTTTTGGGGATGCTATACCAATAGGAACACTATACTATTGGGGACACTATACCAATAGGGACACTATACTATTGAGGACACTATACTAATGGGGACACTATACTATTGGGGACACTATACTAATGGGAACACTATACTAGTGGGGAGACTACACTAATAGGGACACTATACTAATGGGGACACTATACTAGTGGGGACACTATACTAATGGGGACAAAATACTAATTGTGACACTATACTATTGGGGACACTATACTAATGGGGGCACTAGTATAGTTCTGACTGTGACCAGGATACTGACCAGGACAAACACTATACCAATAATGGCGGGGATCAGAGACTTATAGTGTGACTGTAATAGCGTGGGGGATAATCAGGAACTGGCTCTAACTGACACTGATGTCGCTAGTGACACTAACACAGTGATAAGTGATAATACTATACACTGTCACTGTACCAATGACACCGGCAGGGTGAGCAGAAACACAATCAAAGGGTTAACTGTTTGCCTAACAAGTGTATTTGTGTGGTGCTTTTCTTCCTGATTTTAGCTCTGAACAGTAAGTGAAATCAGGGAGAAAAAAAAAAAAAACAGCCAGGTCTGGATTGTGTTTACTAACACACCCAGATATGTGCTGTGATTGGCCACAGCAGTCAGCAGGTCCACAGCCAAAACCATTGGCTGCAAGCCTGCTGATGAACTCATGCTGTGTGCAGCCAACCACAGTACAAGAGGCGGGGGGGTGCACGCGCCTGTAAACCAGGACGTTTGGCGCGACGTACAGGTGTGTCCCGGTGCCCAGGGGAGCCGACGGCCAGCAGTGAAATGACTACTAGCCGATCAGCAAGGGGTTATTTGTTTTATGACCCTCCAGCCAACCGGACTATGCTCTGTTTGCTCATCACTGTCTGGAACCAAAATCTGCATTTGCAAATACAACTGTCCTCGTATTCACGTATAAATCTTCAAACTACATACAGAATAAAGTATTTAAAACACGAGAAAAGAGAAAGAGAGAGAGAGAGTGATAGAGAGGAGAAGGCAGGCAGCTCATTCTCTCTATAAACATCTCTTTTGTCTTTGTGGTAATAACAATAGCCTCCCGCAATTCAGCATGGCCTTCTGGAATCTCACAGACGTCTCCCGTACTGTTTACTGTAAAATGACTTCATTAAGTATGACCTTTTCCTCAGAAATCAATAACTCATTTTCAGCACAATGGCCCGACGTTGGGAAGAGCATTCTAGGTGTATTATGGTCTATCGTATCCTATTCTAAGGAATGCAAAAATACACCAAGACAAAGCTTTACCACCACTGATAAAATAGATAGGGACTCCCGCTGCTGGAGGAAGAGCCGTGTACCGGGGGGGAATCAGTGCCATATAATGTGTACAACTTATACCTTCCTTCAACACAGAAAAAGAATGAAGACCAGTAATCAGAACTTCTGAAAAAGCCCTAACGTGTTTTTTTATACTGTGTTAGTGACTGTAAAAGTAATAAAACCTGGGAGGTACACAGCTACATGTTCTGCAAAAACACATATCCAGGGGGAACTGTTTTACTTATGAAAATACATAGATTAACACACATACTCCTTATTGGATAGGTAGTATCCCAACCAGAGTCCATTGGGAACCCTAAAGATGTCTCTAGACCATTGTTTCTCAACTCCAGCCCTCCAGGCGTCCCAACAGGTCATGTTTTCAGGATTTCCCCTCAGATGAAACTGCTGTAGTAATTACTAAGGCAGTGAAACTGATCAAATGAAAAAAAAAAGTGGAAGATTCCCCATGGGGCTTTTAGCAGCAAAAAGGAGTCAAATATTTTGTAAAAAAATCTGTGAGTTAGGACTGCAGTACATTAGGGTGCTGTGACGTGGCCTCTGCAGCTTATGCAGGTATTTGCAAATGTGTGCAAACTAAACCCTTTGTTTTTAATGTGAACTGTTATATAGGGTCAATTTGGTTTGTTACAGTCTAGCTGGTAAGTGACCTGGGAATTTTTTGTTTGTTTTTTTGACATGTGTTGCCATTTAATCTGTTCCTTATTGTAAAGGCCACTTATAGGTTGGGGTGGTTGCCATTTTTTTGCATACTTCCTTACTTACCACCACTCTATTGTACCTCAAGTTATTATATAACTATAGTTATGGATATAGTAATAAATGTTAGAGGTTCTCTGACATCACAGGCTCGATATTATCAAAGTTGAGGTCAGAGTGCCATATGTGAAGTAAAGAAGGAAATATCATACGCATCTTCAGAACTTAAACCAGTTTCATAGTTCTGAGAATTTCCAGGGCTGTACTATCAGCTAGTGGACCCCAGCTATGCCCCAGCAGGTTCTCTGAGTGGAAACATCTGTGTTTCAAACTCATCTCTCTACAAACACGTACCGCCGTTCTCACCTTGCTTCTCAGTCCAGGAGGTCTCACACATCCTCTTCCTGGAGTCCAGTTCTCTCTGACCCCATCCAAGGGCCTAGAACTAAGGAGTCATCTTTCCCTCTTCCACTGTGACCACACTCATGCAGCCTCTTCACACCGTACCTAGCACTAAGAAATTTACATATACTGAAGATTCCATAGAAAAGAAAGATGACCAAGCACTGAGAAATCCACTCTATTCAAACCTAAAAACTGCTGCCCTCAGTTATACTGTAAGATTTCAGATAGGCCTGCATGCAGGTTCCCTGAGTGGGAACATCTGAGATTCAACCCTATCTCTTTCTACAGACACGGATTGGTCTTCATCCACTTTGTCATGTACCTGGTTGGAGGCCAAATAGACGAGAGGCCTTCCCTTGTGGCTGAGCGTCGAGCACCCCTAGAGGTGAGAACAGGAAGCGCAAGTCTCAAAAAAGCATGAGTGCCTTTTGGGTTGATCTACAGGAGGTTGCTTGCAGGGGTGTCCACTAGATCTGTCAGGACTGATGGCAGGACCACTGTTGCCCTTGGAGTTGTAGCAGGACCAAGACAGCGACCACAATTGAGATGGCACCCATGGCAGGGGAGAGTTCAGAATGGCAGAACCAGACTGAAAAAGCGTGGTCAGGATGGAAGCCAAGGTTATACATGAAGAGACTACTCAGGGGGTAGGCAGGAGCGTGGTCAGAAACAGAGCCAAGGTCATACACAGGAATCAGGCAGAGCAGGCAGGAGAATAGTCAGAGGAGCAAGCCAGGGTCATATACGGTTAGTCAGGAGAGGCAGAGTCCTTTGAGCAAGCCGGGGTCCAACCAAGAGTCAGACAACAAGATGGTCCAGAGGCAAGCCGGGTCCGTAAGGGGAAGTATAAGGAATACAGGATAAAGAGGAGCAAAGAATACTAGTAGATGAAGATTATCCAGCAATCTCTGGCTACTGCCACTGTCCTTATATATAGGGTGTTTGATGCCATTTCCGGTAGTAAGTGTGCATGGATGTGTACGTGTTCATGAACGTGTGGCGGTGCTCCGACGCACATGGGAATTTGCCTATGCGCATTCCCGTGCACATGAGCAGGGCCATGTATAGTATTGGCAATTATAGTACAGTATATCAGATCTTCTTCTTAGCACATGCACATTTTTATTCTGACGTCTCTTTCTCAGCACATGCCCACCTTTGCTCTGAAGGGTGCCCTGACATCCTTAGTTCTCAGTCCAAGAGGTCTCACACATCTTTCCCCTAGAATCCAATCTTCTCTCACTCTATGCAAGGGCCTAAAACCTCTTCCGCTGTGGCTACACTTATGCAGCCTCTTCATACCATACCTATTGTCCCATCTTCCATCTCTCTTAACTAGCACTCCCCTTACTCCCCACTTCATAGATTATTTCACTAGGAAACAATGAACCCTCACTCATCTGCATTCCAAGATGTCAGGTCACCTTGAGGCTAGGTGACAGATGCACACCGTTGGAACCAGGAGTGCACTGCAAGGTAGTGGACCCTACGGCTGACTGCTGCGGATGGGAGTCCGGGTGGTAAGGAAAGCAGGGCCGCTGGAACACCAACACGGATCCCACCAGGGTTAGAGCGTAAGATTCCCTAGGGCGCGGAGTCTAAGAGCCAGCAGATGTTCACCAGAGCCTCTAGCGGTGAGGATGGACTGGGCTGCAACTGGCTCCAGGTCGCGACCCCCAGGGTCCCCAAGCTCACGCCCACAGTAGGCAACAGATAGGGATAGTAAGGGACAAGCCAAGGTCGGGGCCACAAGCAGACAAGGACAACAGAGTTTACGCTAAAAGTTCAGGGTCACAGGCAAACAGGGATAGTCGAGGACACGCCAAAGGTGAGGGTCACAAGCAGACAGGAATCGTTGAGAACGCGCCAAGGTCGGTAACAGAAACAAACGTAGAACACACGGCATACAGGAAGCCAAACACACAAAGGTTGATCAGCAGGGCTGGCCTGCAGTGCAGAGGTTAATATAGAGTTCTCAGATAGGAGCTGGGGTGGAGCCATGCTAGAGGAGAGATTATAAAAGCAGTCAGGTGAGAGTCAGCTCTAGAGATGAACACTTGGAGACAGGTAAGCTGACAGACAAACTCTATTGCATAACCATGACAAAGGATCTTTTACTGAAGACTCCATGGAAAGGGTTGCCTGGGAAGATGATCGAGCACAAAGAACTATGTTGTTTTTCAACTACACTCTTGCCCACTTACATACCTCCCAACTTTTTGAGATGGGAATGAGTGACAGATATTAGCAAACGTTTGTAGGCATAGGGCACACACCCTGCTATGCCCCCTTAAAGAAGAATTATGCAAAAAAATTAGTTAACCCCACAAGCGCTTTTTTTTTTTTACCACGGCAATTACTTTATTCTGCCTTTTGGAATTTACAAATGCAGCAATTTAGAAATTGGATGAAAAGTTTAGCGCTGGTAAACACTTTTTGAAAGATAAATGTGCATTTTATATACAACTGTAGCACCCTCTGCTTAGGTAGTTGCTAGAGTTCAGATTTTTGTTGAGTGCAGGTACATTTAGGCAGGCTTAGCTGGAAGCTAGGCCTGTTTGTTTAGATCTGTGTGGGCTGGGAGTGGCCTAGAGTAGGCTGGTGACTCACAGATAGTATCACTTCTCGTTTACCTCCCTCTGGCTTCAGGAAGATTCTAGAAGAGAGGAGGGGAAGAGGGATGGAGCTGCCTGGGGTGTTCTAAGGAGCCCTGACCAATCCCCAACTTGGATTGGCAGGGGGCAGGCCTCCTTAAATACCAAGAGTCAGCCCAGCTGGGGAGGAGTTGTCGGGTGGAAGAACTGAGGATGGAGTGCTAGGCTGTCGGGGCCTTTGAGGGCGCTCCCCATTCTGAGGGGTGACCTTGGGCCTGGGACTCGGGTGCAGGACAGATCCCTTCAAGAACGCATGAAGAATCTGAACAGGAGGCACAGAGAGGAGTCAGAGAGGACGGCGGGCGCTAGTACTGCAGGGCAAGTCTTCAGGAGGGAACCACCGGTGTGTGCAGCCTGGAGGGCTGGTGAGTGACATGTGCATTTGGGACGACTGAAGAGGAATGCCAGAGAGCACTGGGAGGAAACAGTCAGAGCTGGGTGTGGAGCCAGTGAGGATTGCAATGTCACGGGCAGTGAAGTCGGGCAGCTGCAGCCAGGGGGGCTGGCAGGGCCTGAAGAGGGATTGCTGGGAGCAGTAGTCCACCATAGGTCACCTAGCACTAAAGACTTTCTATTCTTCTGCTACATTAAAGGTCCCTGCATGCAAAATGGCAATTTCTAGGGCCTGTCTGAGTCAAGTGTTAGGCCTAACCATGTGCTAGATGTACCTGGAAGTGAAGTGTTGTGCAGGAGAGAAACAGACTGCAAGCAAGTGTGGTGCTGAAGGAGACTGGAGTTTTAAAGTGTATATAGTGTCCCAACGGATTAAAAAAACAATCAACCATTCTACTGGGAATCCCATATATTCCTATCAATATCTGATCCAAGTTCAAATCCCTCAATAAAATAACAAAACAAACATCTGGACTGTTCATGGTCTCCAAGGTGATTGGGAAGGGAAAGCCGGGCTGGGCAGGGTGACAGGTGGACCACAACTTTCAGCAACCCCTACGGGGGTACTGCTATACAACTATATAGATCAGGCGAAAATGAGGGAGAAATGAGGAGGAAAGGGGGACAGAGGGACTTTGTTCCAAACCAGGGACAGTCCCTCGAAATCAGGGACAGTTGGGAGCTATACACTTATGTAGCGCTGGTAGATTTGCAATCTACCGCATGTTAGGTAAATTTAGTAAATTGTGTGTTAGGAAGGTTAAAGTTTGCCTCTGTTCCAGCTTGGCTGACATTGTGGGTGTTTCCGTGCTGACCGGTGGGTGTCGCTGTTACCACTGGTCAGGGTTGGAAAGGCAACGTGTTGAAGCGTATAGATGCTCCTCTGTCCCGGAGGCACGCTCGGTGGAGGTGGTCCTCCGAGTTGCATTCTGGGCGAGGGTATTTATGGGACAGACGCCATATTTTGGGGTTCGTTTTACAGCCACCTGCTGACCCTCCTGGCCGACAGGTATGCGTTAAGGAGCTACCTCGTGGTCCTCCGTCCGGAAAGCCCACGATACAGCGGCGCAGGGGTGGATCCAGAGGCTTGTCTGGAGCCTACCTCCGCGGCTGAGGAATGGTCCTGAGCTGTCGGTCCTGTGTGACGAAGCTGGACAATCGAGGAGATCCCAGGGGAGGACCCGTCTTGGGGAGATCACGCCGCATGCTGATCTATAGAGGGGCCTGGTGACTCGGTTGGAGGATGTATCCAAAAGTAACTATACAGCATAGTGTTGCCGGCTCGGCTTAAAGGTTCAAGCACTGTGACTGACTTTCACTACAGCAAATCTATACATCCTGTGGCAGAGGATCGTACGGATTTTGTTCCCAAACTGGCAGAGACTTTGATTCGTGCTGCGTACTGGCTGCTAGACCGGTGAGAGAGGCCTATCCAGACGAGCAAGGAGTGTGTCCCACGAGCGAAGCGCATTTCAAATAGTATTTGAATTATACCAAGACCTTTTGCCAAGAGAACCCTTTCAGAGAATATTTGAGTTTCTTCTGCGAGTTTCCTTTCCACCTCTTTCCTGCTACTTCCTAAGTCGTTTGTTTAATAAAGCATTGAAAACGTACTCCAGTGTTGGTGCGTGTGTCGTCCAGAAGTAAACTCAACGGAACCCCTAGACCCGGTGCCGGTGAAACAGAGGGAAGCAGAGTGAAGGTAACAGACCCACTTAAACCAGCAGCTCCACCGTGAGTTAGTGCTACACTTGCATACTGTACCTCAGTACATCTAAAGCCTCGTACACACGATCGGACTTTGTACAAACTTTCCGTGGATTGTTGTACAAAGGGCGTTGGCCGTAAACTAATTAAGCATACACACGGCAGGACTTTTTCGGCAAAAAACACGAACGTTGTGACGTTTCAACGTGCTGACGACACTTCAAAAAGAGGACGTTCAATTCTCCGGCGCCACCCTTTGGTCAACTTCTGTATTGTTGTCTGATCTTTTGCATTGGTTCTGAGCATGCGTGTTTGTAGTTTGTACAAAAGTCAGATGGTTTTGTGTACACAAGATCGGACTTTGCTCCATCGGACTTTTGTTGCTGGAAAGTTTGTCCATTCGCACAGCCAACAAAAGTCCGATGAAAACCGAAAAATTTTGTCCGATGGAGCGTACACACGGTCGGATGTTGCCTTAAAACAACTAATTTGCATGTTTATTGTCAAAAAGTCCGATCGTGTGTACGGGCCTTTAGACTCAACCTCATCTCTCTCTTCAGACTCTTGCCTTCACCCCCGGGACTTATTTCCCAGTCCAGGAGGTCTTAAACATCCTTCTCATGGAGCCCAATCCTCTCTGACTCCATCTAACGGCCTAGAACCAGGGAGCCATCTTTACTTCTGGTCTGGCTACATTCATGCAGTTTCTTCACATCATGCCTAGTGCTCCATCTTCAATCTTCCCCAATTATCACGTATTTCACTCTCCACTTCACAGATTCTTTCACTAAGAAACAATTACACCTTAATCACCTGCATGCTAAGGAACATATACTGAAGACTCCATGGAAAGGGTTGCCTGGGAAGATGACCAAGCTTTGAGAAATATGTTGTTGTTTTGTAATTATACTCTTGCCCTACTTACTGTAATGTAATATCCTTAAATGCATTGCAGGAAAAAGTGGTTATCAACCATAAAATGAGTCAGAGTTGATGAATGGGACTACTATAATTCTGAAGACGTGCAAAAGCAGTCCTCATATGTAACATTTTCTGTATATCATTAATGAAGCTAGAGAAAAAAGGGTCACCGATAATATGTTAGTCAGAAATCAACAACCTTTTCCACATAAAACTTTCACAAGCATTACGGGGAACAATAGCGCGTTGCAGCCTTGGTTTGTTTTCAATTTTTACACTCACAGTTGTCTTACTAATGGCAAGTTATTCTCATTAATTAATGCAGCGCTGGTCCTGACCTCCAAAGGCCTAATGGTGACTTCCAGAATGAGAGAGAGCTGACGTCCTTCCTTGTAGAGAAGGTTACTAGGCATAGTGGGTGCAATGCAAGATGGAATAATTGGGCACCAGTCACTTTTGGATGCGAACAGAAGAGATTTATTGTCTCTTAACAAGAACTGGGGGAGAGAGGGTTAAGGCCAGGACACCCTTAGGCAGATGCAATGGTGTTTGGCAGAGACTCCGAGACAAATCAATAGGCAGAAAGCTATACAGGTTGAGGGCCTTCCAGCGGGAGACGACCACTGTGTTTGTAGAACTGCTGTCTCCTATGGCAACTGAACTTGCAACGGTCAATAGAGATCCTTACACGTAACTCACAGTAACTTAGTATAAATCTTCTCTTACATCTCACAGTGTCCCACTGTAGATCTTCACTCACTGAGTTCCCGGTCTCTCACTAGACTTCAAGATCCCAGTCATCACTGGATCCCCTGTGCTCTTCCACAGCTAACCCGCTGTATAATCCTCAAGCATCACCCCGCTAACCAGCTGGGTCCCTGGCTTGGCACTTGCTGAAGCTTTGCCACTTCTTCATCGTCCCCGGCTAGTGAAAAAGGCTGCTCTGGCAGTTCTTTCAGGCTACTGGCCTCTGATAACAGGAGAGATGGTTCCTTAGTGGCGACAGCTTCCCTTTCACCTCTGGCCTTGATCCGTGATTGGCGCTGGCAACCGCAATGATTGTTCCCGATAGCAACAACTTGGTTCCCCGTCCGGCTGAACCTCTGCAACTTGGTTGGACTCCAGGCCTGAAGTCCCAACCCCACGCTGCTTCTCCTACTCCTGGATAGGCCTCAGACAGCCTAGCAGCCAGGTACTCCCGGGATAGACCTCAAGCTTCTGGCCTAGCAACCCGTTGCATTTTAACACGCGTCCACCCAGACGGCCATCCAGGTGGCACAGACCAGCGATCACCTGACTCCACCCAAATAAATAGGCTCTCCCAGCAGGCCAAGGGCTAAAGACCCTTGTCAATTGGCAGAGACAACCCATCCACTCATAGCCTGGCTTCACTATGCCCTTGTTAATCCAATGTTACCGGCAACAGTGCCACCCAGTAACAGAAGAGAGAAGTGCAGCAAACCCAGATTTCGGGAAAAGTTAGTGGATCTTCTAACAATTAGCCAGGACACTTACTACCTGGCAGACTAAATTTGTGAGCAACCCTGCCTAAACACCAGGGTGCTACATTAATATATAATAATAATTATTTGCTTAACTTGCCATGAGCAGTACATCTATAAACTGAAAACAAACTAAGACTGCAACACGCTACTGTATTCATAATATACTGGTAATTATTTAGTTAACTGCTACATCTTCAGTCCCAATGCATGCACTTCTAACCTCAGGTCAGCCCCAAAGCATAAAGCATCAGACCTCAGATCAGCTCCAATGCATTAACAAATAACCTCAGATCAGCTCCGATACATAAATGTCAAACCTCAGAATGACCCCAATGCATAAACAGCCCAGCTGGGAACACTCACAGGCCCAACAGCATGTAGGGAGCAGGGTTCAGACAAACTGACAGCATCTGTAGAGAAGGGGAAGAATGCAGCCTGGCCGTCTCGTGCCCCCAACCAGAGAGGTTGCGAGCCCTACATTTTCCCTCCTCATCAGCAACCTTTCGCTAGAGTCCCTTCTATACCCACTTGCAAAATCTGCACCAAACTTGGGAGCCATGGCCTTAAAAAGGCTCTGCTTGACCTAAGATGACTGCTAGAGTCACATGGAGCTACAACATCCAATGGGATAGCTTTCCCAGTGACATAGGAAACCATAGAGGAACCATGTTTCTCTTGACTTCCTCTCCAACTGCAGTGCCACAGTGGAAGGGCGCCACCTGCAGTGGAGAAAGTAAACTGCAACTGTCTACAAGCCACAATGCATAAACATCAAACCTCAGATCAGCTCCAATATATGAACGTTGAACCTCAGATCAGCCCCAATGCATGAACGTCAAGCCTCAGATCAGCTCAAATATATAAACATCAAGCCTCAGATCAGCTCCAATATATAAACGTCAAGCCTCAGATCAGCTCCAATATACAGTGCCTTGCAAAAGTATTCACCCCCTTGCCTTTTTACTTATTTTGTTACATTACAGCCTTTAGTTCAATGTTTATTAATCTGAAATATATGTGACGGAGCAGAACACAATAGTCTAAGTTGAAGGTGAAGTAAAATTAGAAAAATATATAAATAAAACTATTTTTCAGAAGTAAAAAACTGATAATTGGCATGTGCGTATGTATTCACCCCCTTTGTTATTAAGCCCATAAAAAGCTCTGGTGCAACCAATTACCTTCAGAAGTCACATAATTAGTGAAATGATGTCCACCTGTGTGCAATCTAAGTGTCACATGATCTGTCATTACATAGACACACCTTTTTGAAAGGCCCCAGAGGCTGCAACACCTAAGCAAGAGGCACCACTAACCAAACACTGCCATGAAGACCAAGGAACTCTCCAAACAAGTAAGGGACAATGTTGTTGAGAAGTACAAATCAGGGTTAGGTTATAAAAAAGTATCTAAATCTTTGATGATCCCTAGGAGCCCCATCAAATCTATCATAACCAAATGGAAAGAACATGGCATAACAGCAAACTTGCCAAGAGACGGCCGCACACCAAAACTCACGGACGGTGCAAGGAGGGCATTAATCAGAGAGGCAGCACAGAGACCTAAGGTAACCCTGGAGGAGCTGCAGAGTTCCACAGCAGAGACTGGAGTATCTGTACATAGGACGACAATAAGCCGTACGCTCCATAGAGTTGGGCTTTATGGCAGAGCGGTCAGAAGAAAGACATTGCTTTTAGCAAAAAACAAAATGGCATGTTTTGAGTTTGTGAAAAGGCATGTGGGAGACTCCCAAAATGTATGGAGGAAGGTGCTCTGGTCTGATGAGACTGAAATTGAACTTTCTGGCCATCAAAGAAAACGCTATGTCTGGCGCAAACCCAACACATCACCCAAAGAACACCATCCCCACCGTGAAACATGGTGGTGGCAGCATCATGCTGTGGGGATGTTTTTCAGCAGTCAGGACTGGGAAACTGGTCAGAGTTGAGGGAAAGATGGATGGTGCTAAATATAGGGATATTCTTGAGCAAATCCTGTACTACTCTGTGTGTGATTTGAGGCTAGGACGGAGGTTCACCTTCCAGCAGGACAATGACCCCAAACACACTGCTAAAGCAACACTTGAGTGGTTTAAGGGGAAACATGTAAATGTGTTGGAATGGCCTAGTCAAAGCCCAGACCTCAATCCAATAGAAAATTTGTGGTCAGACTTAAAGATTGCTGTTCACAAACGCAAACCATCCAACCTGAACGAGCTGGAGCAGTTTTGCGAGGAGGAATGGGCAAAAATCCCAGTGGTAAGATGTGGCAAGATCATAGAGACTTATCCAAAGGGACTTGGAGCTGTGATAGCCGCAAAAGGTGACTTTAGGGGGGTGAATAGTTATGCACATTGACTTTTTCTGTACCAGAGGAAGGCATCCAAGTGCACCAGGCACCGTGAGTAAAGGCCAGAGTGAGAGAAACCTTAGGGAATGTTCTTGCTTAACTCTTGGCCAATCAAGTTCCTCCACCCCAAACTCGCTCATCCACACTATATTGCCAAAAGTATTGGGCCGCCCCTCCAAATCATTTGGTGGAGGGGGGGATTATGGTGTGGGGGTTGTTTTTCAGGGGTTGGGTTTGGCCCCTTAGTTCCAGTGAAGGGAACTCTTAAGGTGTCAGCATACCAAGACATCTTGGACAATTTCATGGTCCCAACTTTGTGGGGTCAGTTTGTGGATGGCCCCTTCCTGTTCCAACATGACTGCTCACCAGTGCACAAAGCAAGGTCCATAAAGACATGGATGAGCGAGTTTGGGGTGGAGGAGCTTGACTGGCCTGCACAAAGTCCTGATTTCAACCCCATAGAACACCTTTGGGATGAATTAGAGTGGAGACTGGGAGACCAACATCGGTGCCTGACTGACCTCACAAATGCTCTTCTGGAAGAATGGTCAAACATTCCCATAGACACCCTCCTAAACCTTGTGGGCGGCCTTCCCAGAAGAGATGAAGCTGTTATATCTGCAAAGGGTGGAGCCAACTCAATATTGAACCCTACGGACTAAGACTGGGATGCCATCAAAGTTCATGTGTGTGTGTAAAAAGGCAGGTGTCCCAATACTTTTGACAATATAGTGTATCTATCTTTTCCGACCTCGGGATAACATAAAGCGATCGCTGGGACCTGGAGAGCTTCCAATCACTGGGGGAAAAAAAAAAATCACTACATTCCGCACAACAAAATATGAACAGAAAAGTCAAACACAGATTTCAATTTGCAGATACATCAGTGAATGCCGGTGGAAGATACAATCAACTCCCTGCATAATTCAATCAAGGGAGAGCGGCTTGTTATATCGCAGCCGCCATCTCTGCTCATTACCGCCGAGTCCTTATTCTCAGCCCAACAAGGTATTTTCGGTAGTAAAATGTAAATAACGGCTCTTGACGAAGAAGAAGAGAAAAGCCTGATCGGTACTTTTCAGGATTTCCTACCTGTTGGGCACAGAACTCATCTTCTGACAAATTAAAATGACAGGTTGTACTGCAGGAAAAAAAAATCTTCATAAGCTTAAAAAGTTATATTTTAGATATAGGTGGAGCCTAGAGGGCGGAGCCATCCACTGGCCCCTTATGTTTGTGTGGTGCTCCAATGGTGGGGTTTAGGGCCCATTCACACCATATGCACTGGAAATGTGTCTGGCTTAGACAGCCAGAAATCAATGGAGTTGATTTACTAAAAGGCAAATAGACGGTGCACTCTGCAAGGGGCAGTTTGCTCCAGAGCTTAGCAAATGAGGCAAAGCTTCCTTCTTCAAAGAATACCCAATCACACGCAAGGAAAATAAACAAAAACAGCCTTTTTGCTTGCACAGGATTGGATGATGGAAGTCCACAGAGGTTTAGTACATTTTCTAAGCTCTGAAGCAACTTCACTTGCAAAGTGCACAGTCTCTGTATCAACCCCAATAAATCTAAATGAGGGTTCTTCACACCATTGGGCAGGACGGGATTAAGAGCATCATGGGCCTGGTGCTGAAGATTTTGGAGGGCCGTTTTTTTTTATTTAATTTTTTTTTTTATTTTATTTATTATTTATTATTTATTTTATTATTTATTTTTATTTAATTTTCATTTTTTAGTTTTTTTTTTAATTCAAGGAAATGCAAACAATTTTTTTTATTAAAACAAATGACAGTAAGTTAAACAAACCGCTTATTCACACTGTATATCCAGAGAACCTGTGTGATTTATTTTTTATACTTTTTTAACATTTTTTTGTATTTGTTGCATTTTTTTTAAATTTTTTTACTTTTTTTTCTTAATTACATTTTTTTACTTCCTTCTTCTTCTTCTTCTTCTTCTTCTTCGTCTTCTTCTTCTAATTATTATTATTATATCAAAGAATACCCAATCACACGCAAGGAAAATAAACAAAAACAGCCTTTTTGCTTGAACAGGATTGGATGATGGAAGTCCACAGAGGTTAATACATTTTCTAAGCTCTGGATCAACTTCACGTGCAAAGTGCACAGTCTCTGTATCAACCCCAATAAATCTAAAAGGAGGGTACTTTACACCATTGGGCAGGGCCACATTAAGAGCATCATGGGCTTGGTGCTGAAGATTGTGGAGGGCTGTTTTTTTTTTTTTTTTTTTTTATTTATTTTATTTATTATTTATTTTATTATTTATTTTTATTTAATTTTCATTTTTTTAATTTTTTTTTTTTAATTCAATTTAATGCAAACAATTTTTTATTAAAACAAATGACGGTAAGTTAAAAAACCCGCTCATTCACACTCTATGCCCAAGAGAACCTGTGTGATTTATTTTTTTATACTTTTTTACATTTTTTTTTTCATTTGTTGCATTTTTTAAATTTTTTTAAACTTTTTTTTCTTAATTAATTTTTTTTTGCTTTATTATTATTATTATTATGCAGGATTTATATAGCGCCAACAGTTTACGCAGCGCTTTACAATATAAAAGGGAGACAATGCCGTTATAATACAATAAAATACAAGAGGATTAAGAGGGCCCTGCTCAGAAGAGCTTACAATCTAATAGGGGTGGGGCAGGTGGTACAAAAGGTTGTAACTGTGGGGAATGAGCTGATAGAAGTGGTAAAAGATTATTTGGAGACGTGATAGGATTTCCATGAAGATTTGAGTTTTCAGGGATTGCCTGAAGGTAGCAAGAGGATAGCCGGACTGGTGGAGGTAGTGAGTTCCAGAGGATGGCAGAAGCTCTGGAGAAATCCTGGAGACGAGCATGGTAGGAGGAGACGAGAGAGCTTGAGAGTAAGAGGTCTTGAGAAGAGAAAATAAATTTTTTTTACGTGTAACATGGGAAAGTTCCCCCAGGGGGCTTTAAAACAGCAATGCAGGCAATTTAGGAACGGATTACATAAAAATATTTTATTGGAAACATGTAGGGTCAATAGCATGTTGCCGTATCAAACAGTATAATCCGGTTAGGGGATGACAAAAACATTTCACATTTACGGAAAGCAAACACAAAGTTACAGCATCACATATCATTGGTCTGTTGTGACGATGTCCCGACGCGTTTTGACCCGTATGGTCTTCTTCAGGGTCAGTTGGTTTGCTATAAAGAGATATATTTAGTATCTCAAAAGAAGGAGACATTCCAACATGTATTGAATGTCTTATATACAAGGTATAGTTACCATTGAGAGGTGAAAAGAGAGATCTCCTGACCAGAAATTTTAAAAACGTTGGATAATCCCAGAGGGCCCATACCCCATTCGTGTCCCAAAGGAGGGAAAGATCGATCCGATGCGACTTACAAGCAGTCACGCTGAGGACACCCTCAGAGGGTAAGGGAGGCCAACACCTGCAGCAAATTCCCAATGATAACAATGCATCAAGAGGGGGATTCCAAAAAGTCCTAACATATTACAAAGTGTCAGGTGGATTCCAATTGTTCATTAATTAATGTCTCTAGAACATTAAATGCCAAACAGATTCCATATGTTTATTAGGTACTAAGATGTTCATATATTGTTATAGTAATTAATTTGTATTGATTGGATAGAGTGTGTATATGTTGTTCTGACAGTAGTATGGTGTTGTGTGAAAGGAAAAAAAAGTGAAGGGTGAAGGGTATGAGTTGAGTGGATGAGTTGTGTGCAGGGCTTTTTTTCAGCAGGAACTAGGGGGAACTCAGTTCCACCACCTCTGGCTCAGGTCTTCTGCTTCCTGCTCACCACTCTAACTTGGTAACATTGAAGTCCAGCTTCTGCGTTTACAAGTGATAGCTTATCTCCCAGTAGCTCCCACAGGTCAGATCTCCTGCGCAGATCCCACTGAGTGCCGGACAGGGACAAGGGAGGTACAGAACAGGTGCCCAGGGTTCAGTGCAGTCATGGGCAGGAGAGGGTGCGTGGTAGGCGGCACCCTCTGTGGTCTCCATTTTTTCCCTGGTGACCAGTTGTTGATGCTCCTACTGCATGATCTCCATGCAAGTGACTGTAGTATAGTATAGTATGCTGGGAGGTACTACAGCCAGACAGGTGCTTCAGCCTAATTTTGCAACAAAGGTAAGACATATGACAGGTGGTGGAGCTTTTAAGGAGGGGGGAGAAGATGAGGGCAGTGGAGGGAGGGGTTGTATGCACAGGGAAGAGCTACTATTTCATGCCATTTGGCAGGTATGTGTGTGTGGCGGGCATGGTTGAGTTCCTGCACCTTTTCTCTGAGAAAAAAAGCCCTGAATGACTATAGAGGTTCAGGGATGTATGGGATCCTGTCTTGATCCACATGCCGCCTAAGGCAGGCCATACACGGTCGAATTTCGAACTAATTTTCTTTTCAAAATCAGAAAGTTCGTTTTTTTTTTTTTTTGTGGTCCGATGGCGCCACCATTGATTTTCGAAATTCGGCCGACCAAGCCTTCAATTTCACCTCATGTTGCTACAGAAAATAATTTTCGTGGGTGGGAATCTTCTTTTCTCTCCGTAAATTTTCTTTTCTTATTACATTTCTCGCACGGTCATTGATTAGAAAATTGTTTGTTTTTTCAAAAAATGTCCAACATGTCCGATTCCTCAAATTTGATTGCCGCACGAAAATCGGCCGTTGTAGCAGCCCCACTAGTGGTGCCAAATTCGTACAAAAATTCTTAGATACGATTTTCGAAAAAGAAAATTCTTACGAAATTCGAACTCGTGTATGGCCGGCATAAGATTATTAATAGGGCTTCCAGAAATTCCACTAATAGGCTGTAGGTGCCGACCACTCCCCTCAACCTCCAGCTGAGGACACCCTCAGAGGGTAAGGGAGGCCAACACCTGCAGCAAATTCCCAATGATATCAGTGCATCAAAAGGGGATTCCAAAAAGTCCTAACATTACAAAATGTCAGATGGATTCCAATTGTTTATTATTAATATATGTCTCCTTTATGAAGTTTATTAAGTTTACAACATTAGATGTCAAACAGATTCCATGTGTTGATTGGGTATTAAGATGTTCATATATTGTTATAATAATTAATTTGTGTTAATTTGATAGAGTGTGTATACAGTGGGGAGGGAAAGTATTCAGACCCCCTTAAATTTTTCACTCTTTGTTATATTGCAGCCATTTGCTAAAATCATTTAAGTTCATTTTTTTCCTCATTAATGTACACACAGCACCCCATATTGTACACACAGCACCCCATATTGTACACACAGCACCCCATATTGTACACACAGCACCCCATATTGTACACAGAGCCCCCCATATTGTACACACAGCACCCCATATTGTACACACAACACCCCATATTGTACACACAGCCCCCCATATTGTACACACAGCACCCCATATTGTACACAAAGCCCCCCATATTGTACACACAGCACCCCATATTGTACACAGAGCCCCCCATAATGTACACACAGCACCCCATATTGTACACAAAGCCCCCCATATTGTACACACAGCACCCCATATTGTACACAGAGCCCCCCATATTGTACACACAGCACCCCATATTGTACACACAGCACCCCATATTGTACACACAGTACCCCATATTGTACACACAGCACCCCATATTGTACACACAGCACCCCATATTGTACACACAGCACCCCGTATTGTACACACAGCACCCCATATTGTACACACAGCACCCCATATTGTACACACAGCACCCCATATTGTACACACAGCACCCCATATTGTACACACAGCACCCCATATTGTACACACAGCATCCCATATTGTACACACAGCACCTCATATTGTACACACAGCACCCCATATTGTATACACAGCACCCCATATTGTACACACAGCACCCCATATTGTACACACATCACCCCATATTGTACACACAGCCCCCCATATTGTACACACATCACCCCATATTGACAGAAAAACACAGAATTGTTGACATTTTTGCAGATTTATTAAAAAAGAAAAACTGAAATATCACATGGTCCTAAGTATTCAGACCCTTTGCTCAGTATTTAGTAGAAGCCCCTTTTGATGAGTCTTTTTGGGAAAGATGCAACAAGTTTTTCACACCTGGATTTGGGGATCCTCTGCCATTCCTCCTTGCAGATCCTCTCCAGTTCTGTCAGGTTGGATGGTAAACGTTGGTGGACGGCCATTTTTAGGTCTCTCCAGAGATGCTCAATTGGGTTTAAGTCAGGGCTCTGGCTGGGCCATTCAAGAACATTCACAGAGTTGTTGTGAAGCCACTCCTTCATTATTTTAGCTGTGTGCTTAGGGTCATTGTCTTGTTGGAAGGTAAACCTTCGGCCCAGTCTGAGGTCCTGAGCACTCTGGAGAAGGTTTTCGTCCAGGATATCCCTGTACTTGGCCGCATTCATCTTTCCCTCGAGTGCAACCAGTCGTCCTGTCCCTGCAGCTGAAAAACACCCCCCCCAGCATGATGCTGCCACCACCATGCTTCACTGTTGGGACTGTATTGGACAGGTGATGAGCAGTGCCTGGTTTTCTCCACACATATCACTTAGAATTAAGGCCAAAAAGTTCTATCTTGGTCTCATCAGACCAGAGAATCTTATTTCTCACCATCTTGGAGTCCTTCAGGTGTTTTTTTAGCAAACTCCATGCGGGCTTTCATGTGTCTTGCACTGAGGAGAGGCTTCCGTCGGGCCACTCTGCCATAAAGCCCCGACTGGTGGAGGGCTGCAGTGATGGTTGACTTTCTACAACTTTCTCCCATCTCCCGACTGCATCTCTGGAGCTCAGCCACAGTGATCTTTGGGTTCTTCTTTACCTCTTTCACCAAGGCTAGTTTGGCCGTATTCATCTTTCAGGATATCCCTGTACTTTGCCGCATTCATCTTTCCCTCGATTGCAACCAGTCGTCCTGTCCCTGCAGCTGAAAAACACCCCCACAGCATGATGCTGCCACCAGCCTGCTTCACAGTCTCTGACCATCTCCTGTATAAAAATATTTTTTTAAAAACAGTCATTTTCGGTATCGGTCAGTTTCGGTATCGGTTTCGGTTTTCGGCCTAGTGTATTTTTCATTTTCGGTATCGGTTTCGGCACCAAAAAACCCATTCGGTGCAGCCCTAGAAGATGATCACTGGTGAGAAGGGTGCAAATGCACAACCCATAAATATGGTCTGACCACATAAGCCTAAGTATGTATATAAATGCTATAAAACATCAGTTGACTAGGATAGGGTGCCTGGGTTCAACTATATAATGAGCCAGAGACTCAATACACAGAAGCAAAGATGCAGAGTTGAGGTATATTTATCTCCTTATTTTTAACCACTTACCTACCGGACACATTCACCCCCTTCCTGACCAGGCCAATTTTCAGCACTGTCGCATTTTGAATGACAATTGCGCGGTCATGCAGTGCTGTACCCAAACAAAATTTTTATCATTTTTTTGACTCGAATAGAGCTTTCTTTTGGTGGTATTTAATCACCACTGGGGTTTTTTAATTTTTTACTAAACAAACTAAAAAAGTCAGCAAATTTTGAAAATAATACGCACTGATAAGGAGGCACTGATGGGCACTGATATGCGGCACTGATGGACGATACTGATGGGCACTGATAGGCGGCACTGTTGAGTACTGATAGGTGGCAATGAAGGGTGGCACTCATAGGCATCATTGATAGGCACTGAAGGCAGCATTGATGGGCACTGATTGGCAGCACTGGTGGGCACTGTTGGGCACTGATGAGGAGGCACTGATGGGCACTAATAGGCTGCACCACTGGGCACTGATATGCGGAACTGATGGATACTGATAGATGACACTGATGGGCACTAATAGGCAGCACCGATGGGCACTTATATGCGGCACTGATGGGCACTGATAGATGACACTGATGGGCAACAATAGGTGGCACTCTTGAGCATTGATAGGTGGAAATGAAGGGTGGCACTCATAGGCATCACTGATAGGCAGCACTGATTGGGCACTGATTGTCAACGCTGGTTGGCACTGTTGGGCTGCACTGATCATCAGAACACTGTGTCCCCTGTGTGGATTGCTGCTTATCTGCTCTCCTCACTATCAGCATAAGGAGAGGATTGCTGATAACCGGCAAATCCTGTTTACACTGTGATCAGCTGTGATTGGACACAGCTGGTCACGTGATTAAAAGCAGCTGTTATTGGCTCTTTACCCCGATCTGTGATCACCTGTGTCCGAAGGATACAGCAATCACAGATCACGGCCAATGCACGCCGCAGGGGCGTGCAGGAAGTGCGATCATGGGAGGACGTCATGTGACCCCCCCCCCCAAGGAATGTGCAACCGTGCTGTAGCTCTCAAGGGGGCTTCCAGATTTTGATAAGCCCCCTGCCGACAGATCCCCACAACCACCATGCCAAGGTTGTGGGGAAGAGGCCCGTGCGCTCATCAACATGTGTTAGAAAAGGCGAAGAATACTGTACCAAGAAGCCCTGTCCATGGCCAACTGGCGGGTGTGCATGCGTGTGTACAAACGGGTGCACCAGCGCGCACAGGTGGGCTATTTAAGCTGCATTATGGCCTTGAGTCATTTCCGTTTAGTCTACTACGTTTCTGGAGTTCCTGTTTATCCATTCCTGTGTTGACCTCCTGCTACGAACTGGATGTGCTCCTAACTCTGCCTGAAAGCTGCCTCCACCGACCCCTGCCTTGTCTTTGGATTTCGCCTCTGCCTGCTCCTTCTGCTCATCCACCTATCTGGCTGCTGTTACCGACCCTGGCCTGACCACTGACTACTTTTCTCCCTGCTGCATGTACTTGATCTGCCCGTTAGTTGCTGACCCAGATTGCCTGACCTGTGCAAGTCTCCAGCTCCAGTCCACCTGCCAATACAGCTTCCAGTCTGTCTTCCTGCTGTTCCGTGGGCGCACTGCCTACTCTTCAACATCCATCAACAGAAGACCAGCCAGGCACTTGTACCCACGCTATGCTCTGGCGCTCCCTGGTACCTTACCAGGGCTCCTGAGCCAGAGGTGTAAGAGAAGCCTACCTCTCTACCACCAGATACATTACACGTGTGGACAAGGTACTTTGCCATTGGGTTGCCCATGATGAAGGCAGGTGATCTATGCCAGTGAATAGGCCATAAAAGAACAAACTTAACTCCTTCCCGCCTATCCCAGCATCCCTGTAAAAAGATCTGAATGCCCGGGGAGCAGGAAAGATTTGGTAATCATGCGACCACTATGATTGGCTGTCACAATGGTCACATGATAGGGAGACGGTCCTGCCGGTTACCCATCCTTAGTCTGGATCGAGAGCTTGGTCTTTGTGCTGGGCGCACACCGAGCAGAAACTTAGGGCAGAAACATTGGCTGCCCAGCAGAAGCGGCCAGTCTATTAAGGGCGCAGGGGTGCCGCCCCACCCCCCCTAGTTTCACAGAGCACTGCGCCCCCGAACCCACCCACTTGTGATGCTAGCAAATCAATATTCGCTATTGTCTTCCGGCTTCTCCTCTGAGCCAATCAAGACAGGAGGCAGATCGGGTTGGCTGGGAGGAGAAGCCGAAGGAGCCGAGGAAATCCACGGAGGGGCTGTGGGGGGTGGGGGCATGGAGGGGTGAGTGCGTACCTGGGGGGGGGGCTTGTTTCCCCCCCCCAAAAAAGTTAGCACCAGCCGCCACTGCTGCCCTTTGACTCATATGTGCGGTGTGTGGGTGTTAAAGCTCACCCTTGTGCCGCCGCACATACGTGTTACACGAGAAGCAACGGGTTAAAACGCTGAGCCAGCAATGACATGCATCTTCTGCATCTCAGGGTGACAACATGGGAGAACCGTTGGGGGGCAGGTAAGGATCTGTGTGGCGGGTAAGCTGAAATATATTTGACATTTTTGGTTTTGGGTTTAATACCGCTTTACCTTGAAAACATTTATCTGATGCTATAGATCCACTTTAACCCTCATTAAGAGTACCTGTCACCCCTCTGTATTGCTTTGTCCCCGTCCTCGTTTCCTTCTAATAAGGCAATGCGTCTCTTAGGTGCACCACTTCAACGTCTGCAATTGAAGTTTCCGTGCGCTCTCCTTTCAATTAATTCCAATGTCTTTTTAATTTACTTTTTAATTTGATTTTATGGGTTGATGTTGTTTAGTCACAGAAATTAGTTTGTTTGAATTTGCCGTTGTTAATGAGAATTATTCATTGCAACATTTTTTTTTTTTTTTTTTTAATAAGGAGCGGAGTGGAGTATTATTTTTATAATGGGGATTTGGCATTAGTTACCAGGCTTTGTACCTTTCCCTCCCACTTAATTTAGTTCATACAATAAAGATCGTAAGTAGCATCACATAATAAGCTCATCATCGTTTTCCAATGGAGTAAACATTAGTACAAAATATCATCAACAACGACCTTTATTTCATTACACTTTACATTGCGAATAAGTCATATTACAGTAAATAAAAAAATAAAAAAACAAAGAATTGTAAAATTAAAGAAAAAAATGGTATAGGAGGTTAGGGGCGCCTATAAAAACAATCATTTAGTTTGGTTATTCATATAAATTGGTTTATTGATTAAGATTATCAAATGTAGCCAACTTATTTTTGGTATAAATCCTCTTTAATGTAGTAAATATGATGATAATGAAATAATAAAAATAATAGTAACAATAATACTATATTAATTTTATTTTATATATTATTTATTTATTTTTATATTAAGAAAATGTCATACAGTTTTATGTTATTTGAACCCCAATCCAACATGTGATAATAAGTATAACTAAAGGTAAAGCTTTTTTTTGTATTGTCCCCAGAAATGTAATAGAGGGGGAAATCTTCCAATGGGGACACTAGTTCTGGTAGCCTGGGGGGGGGGGGGGGGGCAAGGAATTCCTTTAATTTATTTTTATTTTTTTTTAGTTTTGAATGGAGTGTAGAGGGATTAGAACCCCTGTCACTTCTTTAATATATTAAATATGTTGATGATGATGATGATGATGATAATGATGATGAAATACTACTACTACTATCTTAATATTATTTTATATATTTAATTATAAAAAAATAATATTAATATTAAATCGTATATATATATATATATATATATATATATATATATACAGTGGGGCAAAAAAGTATTTAGTCAGCCACCAATTGCAAATTATGGTGTAAAATAAGTATTTGGTCTCCTACAAACAAGCGAGATTTCCGGCTCTCACAGACCTGTATCTTCTTCTTTAAGAGGCTCCTCTGTCCTCCACTCATTACCTGTATTAATGGCACCTGTTTGAACTTGTTATCAGTATAAAAGACACCTGTCCACAACCTCAAACAGTCACACTCCAAACTCCACTATGGTGAAGACCAAAGAGCCGTCGAAGGACACCAGAAACAAAATTGTAGACCTACACCAGGCTGGGAAGACTGAATCTGCAATAGGCAAGCAGCTTAGTGTGAAGAAATCAACTGTGGGAGCAATAATTACAAAATGGAAGACATACAAGACCACTGATAATCTCCCTCGATCTGGGGCTCCATGCAAGATCTCACCCCGTGGGGTCAAAATGATCACAAGAACGGTGAGCAAAAATCCCAGAACCACACGGGGGGACCTGGGAATGACCTGCAGAGAGCTGGGGCCAACGTAACAAAGGCTACCATCAAAAACACACTACGCCGCCAGGGACTCAGATCCTGCAGTGCCAGACATGTCCCCCTGCTTAAGCCAGTCCGGGCCCATCTGAGGTTTGCTAGAGAGCATTTGGATGATCCAGAAGAGGATTGGGAGAATGTCATATGGTCAGATGAAACCAAAGTAGAACTGTTTGGTAGAAACACAACTCGTCGTGTTTGGAGGAGAGAGAATGCTGAGTTGCAACCAAAGAACACCATACCTACTGTGAAGCATGGGGGTGGAAACATCATGCTTTGGGGCTGTTTCTCTGCAAAGGGAACAGGACGACTGATCCGTGTACATGAAAGAATGAATGGGGCCATGTATCATGAGATTTTGAGTGCAAACTTCCTCCTATCAGCAAGGGCATTGAAGATGAAACGTGGCTGGGTCTTTTAGCATGACAATGATCCCAAACACACCACCCGGGCAATGAAGGAGTGGCTTCGTAAGAAGCATTTCAAGGTCCTGGAGTGGCTTAGCCAGTCTCCAGATCTCAACCCCATAGAAAACCTTTGGAGGGAGTTGAAAGTCCATGTTGCCCAGCGACAGCCCCAAAACATCACTGCTCTAGAGGAGATCTGCATGGAGGAATGGGCCAAGATACCAGCAACAGTGTGTGACAACCTTGTGAAGACTTACAGAAAACGTTTGACCTCTGTCATTGCCAACAAAGGATATATAACAAAATATTGAGATGAACTTTTCATATTGACCAAATACTTATTTTCCACCATAATTTGCAAATAAATTCTTTAAAAAATCAGACAATGT
This sequence comes from Aquarana catesbeiana, assembly GCF_042186555.1. NCBI lineage: Eukaryota > Metazoa > Chordata > Amphibia > Anura > Ranidae > Aquarana > Aquarana catesbeiana. The sequence goes on from NC_133332.1 coordinate 8,100,116, forward strand.
GATTGTCTGGATTTGTTTCCACATTTTGTCTCTCATAGCTGAGGTATACCTATGATGACAATTACAGGCCTCTCTCATCTTTTTAAGTGGGAGAACTTGCACAATTGGTGGCTGACTAAATACTTTTTTGCCCCACTGTATATTGTATATGTGTATATATATATATGTGTGTGTAATATGTGTGTATGTATATATATATATATATATATATATATATGTAAATATATGTGTATTTAGGCAGACCACTTGCTTTCGTTACGTCACCAGGCCGACTCTTCCCAGCTCACTTATATAGTTACATAGTAGGTGAGGTTGAAAAAAGACACAAGTCCATCAAGTCCAACCTATGTGTGTGATTATGTGTCAGTATTGCATTGTATATCCCTGTATGTTGTGGTCATTCAGGTGCTTATCTAATAGTTTCTTGAAGCTATCAATGCTCCCCGCTGAAACCACCGCCTGTGGAAGGGAATTCCACATCCTTGCCACTCTTACAGTAAAGAACCCTCTACGTAGTTTAAGGTTAAACCTCTTTTCTTCTAATTTTAATGAGTGGCCACGAGTCTTGTTAAACTCTATTCTGCGAAAAAGTTTTATCCCTATTGTGGGGTCACCAGTCCAGTATTTGTAAATTGAAATCATATCCCCTCTCAAGCGTCTCTTCTCCAGAGAGAATAAGTTCAGTGCTCGCAACCTTTCCTCATAACTAAGATCCTCCAGACCCTTTATTAGCTTTGTTGCCCTTCTTTGTACTCGCTCCATTTCCAGTACATCCCTCCTGAGGACTGGTGCCCAGAACTGGACTGCATATTCCAGGTGCGGCCGGACCAGAGTCTTGTAGAGCGGGAGAATTATCGTTTTATCTCTAGAGTTGATCCCCCTTTTAATGCCAATGTTCTGTTTGCTTTGTTAGCAGCAGCTTGGCATTGCCTGCCATTGCTGAGCCTATCATCTACTAGGACCCCCAGGTCCTTTTCCATCCTAGATTCCCCCAGAGGTTCTCCCCCCAGTGTATAGATTGCATTCAGATTTTTGCCACCCAAATGCATTATTTTACATTTTTCTACATTGAACCTCATTTGCCATGTAGTCGCCCACCCCATTAATTTGTTCAGGTCTTTTTGCAAGGTTTCCACGTCCTGCGGAGAAGTTATTGCCCTGCTTAGCTTAGTATCGTCTGCAAATATAGAGATTGAACTGTTTATCCCATCCTCCAGGTCGTTTATGAACAAATTAAATAGGATTGGTCCCAGCACAGAACCCTGGGGAACCCCACTACCCACCCCTGACCATTCCGAGTACTCCCCATCTATCACCACCCTCTGAACTCGCCCTTGTAGCCAGTTTTCAATCCATGTACTCACCCTATGGTCCATGCCAACGGACCTTATTTTGTACAGTAAACGTTTATGGGGAACTGTGTCAAATGTTTTTGCAAAATCCAGATACACCACGTCTACGGGCCTTCCTTTATCTAGATGGCAACTCACCTCCTCATAGAAGGTTAATAGATTGGTTTGGCAAGAACGATTCTTCATGAATCCATGCTGATTACTGCTAATGATACCATTCTTATTACTAAAATCTTGTATATAGTCCCTTATCATCCCCTCCAAGAGTTTACATACTATTGATGTTAGGCTAACTGGTCTGTAATTCCCAGGGATGTATTTTGGGCCCTTTTTAAATATTGGTGCTACATTGGCTTTTCTCCAATCAGCTGGTACCATTCCAGTCAGTAGACTGTCAGTAAAAATTAGGAACAACGGTCTGGCAATCACTTGACTGAGTTCCCTAAGTACCCTCGGATGCAAGCCATCTGGTCCCGGTGATTTATTAATGTTAAGTTTATCAAGTCTAATTTTAATTCCGTCCTCTGTTAACCATGGAGGTGCTTCCTGTGTTGTGTCCTGAGGATAAACACTGCAGTTTTGACTGAGGAGAAGAATAAATTCAATACCTTCGCCATCTCCCCATCCTTTGTAACCAGATGTCCTTCCTCATTCTTTATGGGGCCAATATGGTCTGTCCTCCCTTTTTTACTGTTTACATACTTAAAGAATTTCTTGGGATTTTTTTTGCTCTCCTCTGCTATGTGTCTTTCATGTTCTATCTTAGCTGTCCTAATTGCACCCTTACATTTCCTGTTGCATTCTTTATAAAGTCTGAATGCTGATGATGATCCCTCAACCTTGTATTTTTTGAAGGCCTTCTCCTTTGCTTTTATATGCATTTTTACATTGGGGTTAAGCCATCCAGGACTTTTGTTCGCTCTTTTAAATGTATTACCCAATGGGGTACATTGGCTAATGCCCTTATTTAATATGCTCTTAAAGCAAACCCATCTCTCCTCCGTATTCTTTGTTCCTAATATTTTATCCCAGTTTATGCCTTTTAGCAAGGTTTGTAGTTTAGGGAAGTTGGCTCTTTTGAAATTCAGTGTCTTTTTATTCCCTTTATGTTTCCTATTTGTGTGATTTATACTGAAACTAATTGACCTGTGATCGCTGTTACCTAAATTGCCCCGTATTTCCACATCCGTGATCAGGTCTGTATTGTTGGTAATCAGTAGATCCAGTAATGTTTTATTTCTAGTTGGTGCGTCTACCATCTGACCCATAAAATTGTCCTGCAAGACATTAAGGAACTGGTGAGCCTTAAATGAATGCGCGGTTCCCTCCGCCCAGTCTGGATAATTAAAATGCCCCATTATGATAACACTTCCCATCCTTGCTGCTACTCCAATTTGTGATAGGAGATCCGTCTCCACTTCTTCCCTCAGGTTAGGGGGCCTATAGCATACTCCCAGTATTATTTTCCCCTTAGCTTCATCCCTTTGGAGCTCTACCCATAAGGATTCCACCTCCTCTCTAGCTCCCTCAGTGATATCATCTCTCACATTCGCTTGTACATTATTCTTGATATATAGGCATACCCCTCCCCCTTTTTTAACCTCTCTATCCTTGCGGTATAGGGTATACCCTTGAATGTTTGCCAGCCAATCATGAGAGCTGTTAAACCAGGTCTCTGAAATTCCCACAAAATCCAAATCCTCCTCATACAACAGTATCTCTAGTTCACCCATCTTGTCTGCCATGCTCCTGGCATTGGTGAACATGCCACATAGTTTAGACCGGTCGCATATTGTCTTCGTATTGGGTGTTTCAAAATTGCAACTAGGACTTGCTACTATACTCACCTTGTGTTTTTGTGCTTTGGTTAACCTACCACTAATGCCCCCAATACTACCCTCTGGAATATCTTCCGCGCTGGCTATCTCTGTACTGGACCCTCCCCCCCATCGCCTAGTTTAAAAACCCCTCTAACTTTTTGGCCATCTTCCTTCCCAGCAGATCTTCACTCTCCTCATTTAGGTGCAGTCTGTCCCTTCTATAGTACCGGTTACCAGCTGAGAAGTCGGCCCAGTCCTCCAGGAACCCAAACCCCTCCTTACTACACCAGCTCTCCAGCCACTTGTTTACTTCCCTAATCTCCCTCTTCCTTTCTGGTGTGGCTCGATGTACCGGTAGTATTCCTGAGAATACTACCTTGGAGGTCCTTTTCCTCAATTTAGCTCCCAAGTCCCTAAAATCGTTCTTTAGGACACTCCATCTGCCTCTGACTTTGTCATTGGTGCCAACATGCACCATGACAGCCGGGTCTTCCCCAGCCCCTCCCAGTAATCTGTCCACAAGATCCGTGATGTGCCGAACCCGAGCGCCCGGTAGACAACATACTGTTCGGCGCTTCAGGTCTTGGTTACAGATAGCCCTCTCTGTCCTTCTAAGAATTGAGTCCCCTACCACCAGAATCTGTCTTTCCTTTCCCTTTGCTGCCCCCCCCCACTCTCACTGGAGGAGTTCTTCCCCTGGCAGCTAGGAGAGTCCCTCATCTCCAGCAGTGCTGGTCCCTGACTGGTTTCACCAATGTCACTCAATGGAGCGTACTTATTGGGATGCTCCAGTCCTGGATCGGCCTCTCTGGCACTTCCCCCTCTACCCCTCCTGACTGTCACCCATCTACTCTTTACTAGTGCCTGCACCTCTTTGTCTCCACCCGCCTCTGTGTTGGCCCCTGCCGGCACCTGCCGTGTACGTTCCTGGCTCACCTTTAGTATGGAGGGACTTCTCAGTGCTGACAGTTGCTTCAGAACCTGGGCTTCCAGGGAAACAATGTGCTTACATTTTGCACAGCAGTATTCGCCCTCGATCGGATTATCAAGGAACGCATACATGCGGCAAGATGTACAAAGAGTCGCCTCTGCACACCCGCCGGGCATCGTACCTGTTAAATTTAGTGAGGATTGGGGATTTTACCCTGTCCAAATGACCTAACAGCTAGCTTCCTGGCACTAATACTCAAGACAATACACAGGTACACGACAAGACAATACACAGGTACACAAGACAATACACAGGTACTCACAGACCTACGTGCAATCGCAGAACAGTCGCAGACCTACGTACACTCGCAATACTCAAGTATACAATACACAAGTACTAACAATCCACACACACTACTCAGACAACACTCATGTGCATCTTCCTGTTCGTAAGTCTGTTTCTCCCAAATTTAGTGTGTTTTGCGGTTGCTCTGTTAGTGGTTTTGTCGATCGAGCCTTGCTCACTGTCACAGGTAGGATCCGTAACCATTTTTGTATCAGGTTCAATCATTTTCCGTTCCTTTTGTTCCCCATTTCGTATGTTCGGTTCCCGCTGCGGAACTTACGAATCGTTAGCAAGCCTCCGGTACGCAGTCGTTATTTCCCCAAACATGCCAACCCCAGAGTTGATTCGTATCGGTTCATGTCACTTACCCTTCCACCGATTCGTATAGATTCTTGTCATTTGTTCTGTTCATATCATTTACCCTACTAACAGACTTGTATCAGATTCATTTCGTACGCATTACAGTCCGATTCGAACCTAGTCGCATCGGCGGCACAACGGTTCACATCAACTACATCACACGCCGATTCGTATCTGTCCATGTCACTTAGGCTGCTACTGATTCATATCGGATTTATTGCATGCCTACTACAGTCCGATTCAAATCTAGTCGCACCGGCGGCACAACGATTCATATCGGATACATTTCTTATACTCTTAAACACAGCTACATCCGGTTAGGGTCACAATCCATTCCTACACATTCAAGTTTTCTGCTATCCTTTTCTCTTTTCGCCTATCAGTAGGTTCTTTTCTTGCAATCGTTGCAAGCACACCTCTAACGGCGCAGACTCTTGCAATCGTTGCAAGCACATACAGAAGTACAACTTCTCACAGTCACTGCAAGCACATCTTCAGTGACACAACTCTCTTGCAATCATTGCAAGCACACATCCAGCACAACTCTGCAATTGTTGCAAGAACGCATACAAGCATAACTTCTTGCAATCATTGCAAGCACACATCCAGCACAACTCTCTGCAATTGTTGCAAGCATGCATCTCAGCATAAGTTCTTGCAATCGTTGCAAGCACGCATCTCAGCATAACGTCTTGCAATTGTAACAAGCACGCATCTCAGCATAACTTCTTGCAATCATTTCAAGCACACATCCAGCACAACTCTGCAATCGTTGCAAGAATGCATACAAGCATAACTTCTTGCAATCATTGCAAGCACACATCCAGCACAACTCTCTGCAATTGTTGCAAGCATGCATCTCAGCATAAGTTCTTGCAATCGTTGCAAGCACGCATCTCAGCATAAGTTCTTGCAATCGTTGCAAGCACGCATCTCAGCATAACTTCTTGCAATTGTAACAAGCACGCATCTCAGCATAACTTCTTGCAATCATTTCAAGCACACATCCAGCACAACTCTGCAATCGTTGCAAGAATGCATCTCAGCATAAGTTCTTGCAATCGTTGCAAGCACGCATCTCAGCATAAGTTCTTGCAATCGTTGCAAGCACGCATCTCAGCATAACTTCTTGCAATTGTAACAAGCACGCATCTCAGCATAACTTCTTGCAATCATTTCAAGCACACATCCAGCACAACTCTGCAATCGTTGCAAGAATGCATCTCAGCATAAGTTCTTGCAATCGTTGCAAGCACGCATCTCAGCATAAGTTCTTGCAATCGTTGCAAGCACGCATACAAGCATAACTTCTTGCAATCGTTGCAAGCACACATCTCAGCATAACTTCTTGCAATCGTTGCAAGCACGCAACTCAGCATAACTTCTTCCAATCGTTGCAAGAATGCATCTCAGCATAAGTTCTTGCAATCGTTGCAGGCACGCATCTCAGCATAACTTCTTGCAATTGTTGCAAGAACGCATACAAGCATAACTTCTTGCAATCGTTGCAAGCACGCATCTCAGCATAAGTTCTTGCAATCGTTGCAAGCACGCATCTCAGCATAACTTCTTGCAATCATAGCAAGCACGCATCTCAGCATAACTTCTTGCAATCATTGCAAGCACACATCCAGCACAACTCTTTGCAATCGTTGCAAGCATGCATCTCAGCATAAGTTCTTGCAATCGTTGCAAGCACGCATCTCAGCATAAGTTCTTGCAATCGTTGCAAGCACGCATACAAGCATAACTTCTTGCAATCGTTGCAAGCACACATCTCAGCATAACTTCTTGCAATCATTGCAAGCACGCAACTCAGCATAACTTCTTCCAATCGTTGCAAGAATGCATCTCAGCATAAGTTTTTGCAATCGTTGCAAGCACGCATCTCAGCATAAGTTCTTGCAATCGTTGCAAGCACGCATCTCAGCATAACTTCTTGCAATCGTAGCAAGCACGCATCTCAGCATAACTTCTTGCAATCATTGCAAGCACACATCCAGCACAACTCTTTGCAATCGTTGCAAGCATGCATCTCAGCATAAGTTCTTGCAATCGTTGCAAGCATGCATCTCAGCATAAGTTCTTGCAATCGTTGCAAGCACGCATCTCAGCATAAGTTCTTGCAATCGTTGCAAGCACGCATACAAGCATAACTTCTTGCAATTGTTGCAAGCACACATCTCAGCATAACTTCTTGCAATCGTTGCAAGCACGCAACTCAGCATAACTTCTTCCAATCGTTGCAAGAATGCATCTCAGCATAAGTTCTTGCAATCGTTGCAAGCACGCATCTCAGCATAAGTTCTTGCAATCGTTGCAAGCACGCATCTCAGCATAAGTTCTTGCAATCGTTGCAAGCACGCATCTCAGCATAAGTTCTTGCAATCGTTGCAAGCACGCATACAAGCATAACTTCTTGCAATCGTTGCAAGCACACATCTCAGCATAACTTCTTGCAATCGTTGCAAGCACGCAACTCAGCATAACTTCTTCCAATCGTTGCAAGAATGCATCTCAGCATAAGTTCTTGCAATCGTTGCAGGCACGCATCTCAGCATAACTTCTTGCAATTGTTGCAAGAACGCATACAAGCATAACTTCTTGCAATCGTTGCAAGCACGCATCTCAGCATAAGTTCTTGCAATCGTTGCAAGCACGCATCTCAGCATAACTTCTTGCAATCGTAGCAAGCACGCATCTCAGCATAACTTCTTGCAATCATTGCAAGCACACATCCAGCACAACTCTTTGCAATCGTTGCAAGCATGCATCTCAGCATAAGTTCTTGCAATCGTTGCAAGCATGCATCTCAGCATAAGTTCTTGCAATCGTTGCAAGCACGCATCTCAGCATAAGTTCTTGCAATCGTTGCAAGCACGCATACAAGCATAACTTCTTGCAATCGTTGCAAGCACACATCTCAGCATAACTTCTTGCAATCGTTGCAAGCACGCAACTCAGCATAACTTCTTCCAATCGTTGCAAGAATGCATCTCAGCATAAGTTCTTGCAATCGTTGCAAGCACGCATCTCAGCATAAGTTCTTGCAATCGTTGCAAGCACGCATCTCAGCATAACTTCTTGCAATCGTAGCAAGCACGCATCTCAGCATAACTTCTTGCAATCATTGCAAGCACACATCCAGCACAACTCTTTGCAATCGTTGCAAGCATGCATCTCAGCATAAGTTCTTGCAATCGTTGCAAGCATGCATCTCAGCATAAGTTCTTGCAATCGTTGCAAGCATGCATCTCAGTATAAGTTCTTGCAATCATTGCAAGCACGCATACAAGCATAACTTCTTGCAATTGTTGCAAGCACACATCTCAGCATAACTTCTTGCAATCGTTGCAAGCACGCAACTCAGCATAACTTCTTCCAATCGTTGCAAGAATGCATCTCAGCATAAGTTCTTGCAATCGTTGCAAGCACGCATCTCAGCATAAGTTCTTGCAATCGTTGCAAGCACGCATCTCAGCATAAGTTCTTGCAATCGTTGCAAGCACGCATCTCAGCATAAGTTCTTGCAATCGTTGCAAGCACGCATACAAGCATAACTTCTTGCAATCGTTGCAAGCACACATCTCAGCATAACTTCTTGCAATCGTTGCAAGCACGCAACTCAGCATAACTTCTTCCAATCGTTGCAAGAATGCATCTCAGCATAACTTCTTGCAATCGTTGCAAGCACGCATCTCAGCATAACTTCTTGCAATTGTTGCAAGAACGCATACAAGCATAACTTCTTGCAATCGTTGCAAGCACGCATCTCAGCATAAGTTCTTGCAATCGTTGCAAGCACGCATCTCAGCATAACTTCTTGCTATCATTGCAAGCACACATCCAGCACAACTCTTTGCAATCGTTGCAAGCATGCATCTCAGCATAAGTTCTTGCAATCGTTGCAAGCATGCATCTCAGCATAAGTTCTTGCAATCGTTGCAAGCATGCATCTCAGCATAAGTTCTTGCAATCGTTGCAAGCACGCATCTCAGCATAAGTTCTTGCAATCGTTGCAAGCACGCAACTCAGCATAACTTCTTGCAATCGTTGCAAACACACATCTCAGCATAACTTCTTGCAATCGTTGCAAGCACGCAACTCAGCATAACTTCTTGAAATCGTTGCAAGCACGCATCTCAGCATAACTTCTTGCAATTGTTGTGAGCACGCATCTCAGCATAACTTCTTGCAATCCTTGCAAGCATGCATCTCAGCATAACTTCTTGCAATTGTTGTGAGCACGCATCTCAGCATAACTTCTTGCAATCCTTGCAAGCACGCATTATAGCATAACTTCTTGCAATTGTTGCAAGAACGCATTCAAGCATAACTTCTTGCAATCCTTGCAAGCACGCATTATAGCATAACTTCTTGCAATTGTTGCAAGAACGCATTCAAGCATAACTTCTTGCAATCGTTGCAAGCATGCATCTCAGCATAACTTTTTGCAATCTTGCAAGCACACATCTCAGCATAACTTCTTGCAATCATTGCAAGCACGCATCTTTTTGGAAGACTGTTCTTCAGGAAGCGGGTGAAGTCCCGACCCTCTAGGGCTGAAGCTGTGGTCTGTGTATTGCACAGTAGGCCACAATCCCCTCACACATCAGCGAGATGGTGCTCACGCGATGGGATCCAGGGAGCGGGCCTGGTCAGCAGATCCCTTTATAGTCTCTCCCACAATTCTCCCGTGGAGCGAGTGACTTGCTGGGAGATGCAGTCCATGGTCAGTTCTGCACTTCAGCGATGCCTATTCAGAAGACTACATCTCCCATAATGCTTTTCTCTGTACTCCCGAAAGGTGAGGTCAATGATCCGAGTCCAGCACTAGGGGGAACACAGGAGCAGTTTGCAAAATCAGATAACCGTAGTCCGCTCCCAGCTACATATGCATGATCATAAAACTGCCATAGGGCAGACCTAAAGTGGTTAAAAGCAGATTGCCCTTGCATTCGAATATTGTGTCCCACAAGCTGGAAATTCTGTGTGCAGGGTGAGGCTGGGACCGCAATGCAGCACAGAGACTTTTATATAGACCCCAAGGACCTCTGAGGTTGGGACCCAACCGTCAATGGCATCAACATCTCAGAAGAAGATGATTCTACGCAAGACATGAAGGTTTAATGATTGTTCTTCATTCTGGTTGGAACTTCTTCAGTATATCTAAGGTGGGTCATCTGTGATAACAGAGAATAAAGCGCAATGTTGCATTTCTCTCCTCTCTTATTTCAGATCCACCCGCGTGTAGAGGAGATCTGTTTTTGCTCGGAGAACGACTGCTTTCCGTGATATGTTATTCCCTAATACAGAAAACATGACGGGGAGATATGGGGCTGCAGGTGGCCATGTAAACAAGCCCTGATCTTTATTCTAGTTATCTCTCAGCATGCAGACCAATTACCTATTTCACGTTGTAAGCCTGAAAATGAAATTGTCATCAGGGAAGACATCCAGTTGTGCTGGGGAAGGGAAGCTTTTTGATTTGGATTTTTTTTTTCATTCATTTTTCGCCTACCTTATTTTTTAGGTAATAGTTCTCTTCTTTTTTTTTTTTTTTATTATGGTTTGATTTATGCTTGCAGTTATTCTGTTGATCTACTAAAACATAAAAAGGAGAAATGATTTATCTATCACTAAAGCATTAAAAGGGAAACCTGTTTCCTTGTCACTTTGTCAGAAGATTTATTGCCTTGAGTTTGTTTATGTTTTTTTTTCTACCGAATGAGTTTAAATATTCCGGTCTGATTATTTGAGTTTTACAAGGATGGGAATAAAGTTAGCGATGTATCACTTTACCTACTGGAAGATACCTTTACGGTGTCTATGGGATTTTTAAAGCTAAACGTTTACTTTATGCGTTTCTCATCTTCTACATTCCTAGGCTGTGAATCTGGTGGGCTCTATACATGGGGTGATGGGTAATTCTCGAAGAATGCTCAGAAACTGAGAACACACTATTGGTCATAAAAACAGCTTGACTATCCCATATTAAAGAGACTCTGTCACTCAACAAGGGAATAAAATTGTTCCTTGGAAACAAGATAATAAATGCTCTTATCTCCCACAGCCCACACTGACTATAACACTGCTGTAATGCAGGGAAATCACCACCTGAAGCCTCCTCAGAAGTTGGTACGTTTAAAATTGTCTTTCACATACCTAGTAGAGGAACACAAAGTGATGAAGATGGCCTTTCTTACACCTCCAGCTTAGGGCCATCAGTAAAGTGAGCAAGTGGCGCAAGGGAACAGAGTCCATCATAGATTGCCGGCTTTTGGCATGGGTGGATAGGATGAACATCAGCAGAGACTGGTTGGGCAGCAGGCAGAAGGTTAGCAAAGACTGGCTGGGCAGCAGGCAAGTTGATCGGCAGACACTGGCTTGGCAACAGGCAGATAATCAGCAGAGACTGGCTGGGAAACAGGCCGACGATCAGTAGAGATTGGCTGGGAAACAGGCAGATGATCAGTAGAGATTGGCTGGGAAACAGGCCGACGATCAGTAGAGATTGGCTGGGAAACAGGCAGATGATCAGTAGAGATTGGCTGGGAAACAGGCCAATGATCAGTAGAGACTGGCTGGGCAGCAGGCAGACAATCAGCAGAAACTGGCTGAGTTGCAGGCAGGTTGATCAGAAGAGCCTGGCTTGGCAGCACGAAGAAGATCAGCGAAGACTGGCTGGGCAACAGGCAGACAAACAGCAGAGACTGGCTGGGCAGCAGACAGACGATCAGCAGGGACTGGCTTGGTAGAACGCAGAAGATTGGCAGAGACTGGCTGGGCAGAAGGCAAACAGCAGATACTGGCTGAGCAGCAGGCATGTGATCAGCAGAGACCGACTGGACTGGAGGCAGATCATCAGCAGCGACTGGATAGACATCAGGCAAGTTGATCAGCAGAGACTGGCTTGGCAGTAGGCAGGTAATCAGCAGAGACTGGCCAGGCAACAGGCAGATGATCAGCAGAGACAGACGAACCAGCGCAATAGACAGATGGGGTGATGGAAGCCACAAGACCCCCAGCAGAGTCAGCGTGCATTCCACCAGGACGTGACAAAGCGCAACTTGCGTTCCAATCCTTATGCGTTTCATCATCTAACGTGATGTCATCAGAAGCTCATGGGCTCTGATAGGAGGCACTGAAGGGTACTGATAGGTGCCACTAATAGGTGGCACTGATTGGTACTGATAGGTGGCACTGAAGGGTACTGATAGGTGACACTGATGGGTACTGCTAGGTGGCACTGATGGGCACTAATAGGTGGCACTGAAGGGTACTGATAGGTGGCACTGATAGGTGGCATGGATGGGTACTGATAGGTGGCACTGATGTCCACTGAGACCCCCAGCAGAGTCAGCGTGCATTCCATCAGGACATGACGAAGCGCAACTTGCGTTCCAAATCTTACGCGTTTTGTCATCCAACGTGCTGTCATCAAAAGCTCATGGGCTCTGATAGGTGACACTGATGGGTACTGATAGGTGGCACTCAAGGGCACTGCTAGGTGGCACTGATGGGCACTGATAGGTGGCACTAAAGGGTACTAATAGGTGGCACTGATAGGTGGCATGGATGGGTACTGATAGGTGACACTGATGGGCACTGATAGGTGGTACTGATCAGCACTGATAGGTGGCACTGATAGGTGACATGAATGGGTACTGATAGGTGACACTGATATCCACTGATAGGTGGCACTGATCATCACTTTTAGGTGGCACTGATGGGCACTGATAAGCAGAACTGGTGGGTACTGTTGGGACTGCACTGATAGGCAGGACACTGCTTATCAGTGCAGATGTCACAGCGTGAGGAAAGGAGTGCCAATAACCAACTTCTGTTTACATCGTGATCAGCTGTGATTGAACACAGCTGATCACATGGTAAAGGGCGACTGTGATTGGCCCTTTACCCTGACCTGTGATCAGCTGAGTCCTTTGGACTCAGCAATCACAGAGCACACTGTGTTCACGGGAGGACGTCATTTGACACCCCCCCCCGGCATAGTAAGCCTACACTGTAGTGCAGGCAGGGAGTGGTTAATGCATAGAATGCCCCAAGGTGAAAAACCTTAAGGCTTTAGAACCACTTTAAGCTCCGCTCTCCACCCCCAGGAGAGGTCCCTCAGACACGTATCGCCCCTCCCCCCTAGTGAGCTCAATCATTGAAGCCCTAATGCCCTTCCTAGCTTCATACACAGTAACACTGGTTATACCAGTCTAGCTTTTAAATGGCCTCCGATAAGCAGAATTTGCTAGAGATGGCATGGTAGGAGGGTCCACCCCTCTGGATATGACTTGACCTGACGCCACATAGCTGTTGGTCATAGACAGCTGGCAGTGTGTTGCAGTTTCTACGACTCGGCGTGAATGCAAGGAGCTCGTCATGCATTGCAGAATTTTATGGGATCTCCCTGGATTTGTGGAGGTTAATATCCATCTCCCTTTATTACCTGTTATGAAACATCAGAGAGAGCGGAATCTGCTGTGACAAATCTATGCGGGTCCCGATGGCTGCTCAGTGGCCTGTGCAAAATGAGCTGTTAGTTTCAGTCCACTTCCTGCAATAGACAGATATTGACTGGAGCAAAAAAAAAAATAATAAAAAAAATCACCACTACAAATTGTCTACTTACTGGGCTTATTTATAGCCATGCATTGCAGCTGTCATTGAGGGTTTAGCGCTAACGACCGCTGGGGCCGATAGATCGGGCCTTGGCCGGCCTTATTGGCGTGAGACAGGTGTAATTAATCGTCTTTATGAAATGGTGCAAACATTTTTTTTTCTTCCTTTTTCTTTTTTTTTTTTTTTTTTTTTATGCTTTGCGAAGAGAAAAAAAAAAAAGAAATAAAAATTCCCCGTTCCTGTCACGCCACCGGTCGTTCCGCGCTCCAGACGGCTATTATTCCTCGCCTTTTCATTGCTCGGCGAAGCAATCAACAAAGTGTCATGCTTGATGGAGTCAGATGGACTGGCCATATCTGTCCACTATTTCAGCTTTGATTTTCAATCTGCTCGGCTGTACATCTCTTTTCAGAGAAGGCGTATTTAAAGCGCGACTCCGTTTCTCCGCGTTCCTGGCCATTCCAGGAGGCAGGACAGCAAAATCGTCAATGCAAGGCAACTGTAATCGCTGAGCGATAACATCACTTTTTCACTTACGGTGCCTTGCAAAAGTATTCACCCCCCCCCTGGCATTTTTCGTGTTTTGTTGCCTCACAACCTGGAATTAACATGGATGGTTTGAGGATTTGCATCATTTAAATTTACAGAACACGCCCACAACTTTGAAGATGTTTTTTTTTTTATTGTGAAGCAACAAATAGGACAAAATAACAGAAAAAGTCAATGTGCATAACTATTCACCCCCCTAAAGTCAATACTTTGTAGAGCCACCTTTTGCGGATATCACAGCTCCAAGTCGCTTTGGATAAGTCTCTATGAGGTGCCACATCTTACCACTGGGATTTTTTCCCATTCCTCCTTGCAAATCTGCTCCAGCTCCTTCAAGTTGGATGGTTTGTGCTTGTGAACAGCAATCTTTAAGTCTGACCACAGATTTTCTATTGGATTGAGGTCTGGGCTTTGACTAGGCCATTCCAACACATTTACATGTTTCCCCTTAAACCACTCAAGTGTTGCTTTAGCAGTGTGTTTGGGGTCATTGTCCTTCTGGAAGGTGAACCTCAGTCCTAGCCTCAAATCACACACAGAGTGGTATGGATTTTGCTCAAGAATATCCCTCTATTTAGCACCATCCATCTTTCCCTCAACTCTGACCAGTTTCCCAGTCCCGACTGCTGAAAAACATCCCCACAGCATGATGCTGCCACCACCATGTTTCACAGTGGGGATGGTGTTCTTTGGTTGATGTGTTGGGTTTGCGGCAGACATAGCGTTTTCTTTGATGGCCAAAAAGTGTAATATTAGTCTCATCAGACCAGAGCACCTTCCTCCATACATTTTGGGAGTCTCCCACATGCCTTTTTGCAAACTCAAAACGTGCCATTTTGTTTTTTGCTGAAAGTAATATCTTTCTTCTGAACACTCTACCATAAAGCCCAACTCTATGGAGCGTACGGCTTATCGTGGTCCTATGTACAGATACTCCAGTCTCTGCTGTGGAACTCTGCAGCTCCTCCAGGGTTACCTTAGGTCTCTGTGCTGCCTCTCTGATTAATGCCCTCCTTGTCCGTGAGTTTTGGTGTGCGGCCGTCTCTTGGCAGGTTTGCTGTTGTGCCATGTTCTTTCCATTTGATTATGATCAGGGCTTTTTTTTCAGCGGGAGCGCAGTTCTGGCACCTCCAGCATTGAATGTATCTAATGGCAAGGGGTGCTGGGGTGTGCTGGAGGGTCTACTGATGCTGACTGCTGGGAGATCTATTGTTGCTGGAGGGGATCTGTTTTTTGTGTGGTGGCCTGATGTTGCTGGGGAAGTCTATTTTTGCTGGTGGGGATCTATTGTTGCTGGGGGTCAACTGCCACTGGAAAGGATCTACTGTTAAAGGAGGGGTCTATTGTTTCTGGCTGCTGGAGAGTCTATTGATGCTGGCCGCTGGGAGATCTGGTCTTGCTGCCGGGGTCTATTGATATTTTGTTGCAGGGGTCCTATGTTGCTGGGGGGTCTATTGTTGCTGGGGGGGGTATATTGCTGCTGGCTGTAGGGGATCTATTGTACTGCTTTTCTTGATATCATTACCAATTTCCATACAAATTACTTTAGCATAGCATGACATAATCATACTTGGCTCTGTATTCTCTCAATGAGATGTTGCTCGGAGGTGGGTAGGCGGCAGAGACAAGAAGTGACTCAGTAGGTGGGAGTTCCAGCACCTATTCTCTGAGAAAAAAAGCCCTGGTTATGATAGATTTGATGGTTCTCCTAGGGATCATCAAAGATTTGGATATTTTTTTATAACCTAACCCTGACTTGTACTTCTCAACCACATTGTCCCTTACTTGTTTGGAGAGTTCCTTGGTCTTCATGGCAGTGTTTGGTTGGTGGTGCCTCTTGCTTAGGTTTTGCCGCCTCTGGGGCCTTTCACAAAGGTGTGTCTATGTAATGACAGGTCATGTGACACTTAGATTGCACACAGGTGGACATCATTTCACTAATTATGTGATTTCTGAAGGTAATTGGTTGCACCAGAGCTTTTTATGGGCTTCATAACAAAGGGGTGAATACATACGCACATGACAATTATCAGTTTTTTATTTCTGAAAAATAGTTTTATGTATATGTTTTTCTAATTATACCTCACCAACTTAGACTATTGTGTTCTGATTCATCACATATAATTCAGATCGGCATTAGTAGTCACCAGACTCTCCTCTCCTCTGTTCTTGCCCTTCTCTCCCCCTGAATGTTGGGGCCTGTGGGGGGGGGGGGAGTAGCAAGCATGTGACATCAGCCGGTGCCCTAGCCCCCAACATTCAGAAAAGGAGGAGGGCAAGGATGGGACTCCCTCCTCCAGACCCACATGGACATCACTGCATGCAGGAAAGTGGGATGCATGGCTCTACATAGGCTTTCCAAGTTGACCAGTGGCACTGAGAGGCTCAGGTGAGCTGAATATCTTGCTATCTGTGAAAAAGACCTTCTCACCTACCTCCTCATACCACTTCACCTACCCCCCATACCGCTTCATCCACCCCCCATCCTGCCTCACCTACCCCCCCAAACCACTTCATTCACCCCCTATGCCGCCTCACCTACCCCCCGTACCATCTCACTAACCCCTCAAACTGACTCATCCACCCCCCATACTGCCTCACCTCTGCCTCATACCACTCCACCTACCCCCCATACCACTTCATCCCCTCCCCCCCATACCACATCCACCCCCAATATGCCTCACGCACACCCCCAAATCACCTCACCAACCTCCTATACCACCTCACCTGCCCCCCATACAGCATCACCTTCCCCCCAT
Organism: Aquarana catesbeiana; assembly: GCF_042186555.1. Lineage (NCBI taxonomy): Eukaryota > Metazoa > Chordata > Amphibia > Anura > Ranidae > Aquarana > Aquarana catesbeiana. The sequence goes on from NC_133332.1 coordinate 8,116,863, forward strand.
ACCTTCTCACCAACCCCTCAAACCACCCCCCATACCACCTTACCCACCCCTCATACCACCTCATAAAGGACTCGCTGGGATAGTCAGTGGGTGTATTTGTGCATTTGGTGGGTAAGCCAGTGGACGGGCCCTGGGGAATGTTGGTGGTAAGGTCCAAAGTCTGACGGATTTGTACGTGATGACGTACACCTGACCAAAATAAGGAAGTTGATAGCCAGTAGCCAATAGCTGCCCTAGCTTTGGTTTTTGTCCGTCGGACTAGCATACAGACGAGCGGATTTCTGGGTCCGGCGGAGTTACGACGTAAAGATTTGAAGCATGTTCCAAATCTAAAGTCCGTCAGATTTGCAACAGGAAAAGTCAGCTGAAGGTCCGGTGAAGCCCACACACGATCAGATTGTCCGCCGGATTTGGTCCGTCAGACAAGTCCGGTCGAAAAGTCCGACCGTGTGTACGCGGCATTAGAATTAAGGTCAAAAAGTTCTATCTTGGTCTCATCAGACCAGAGAATCTTATTTCTCACCATCTTGGAGTTCTTCAGGTGTTTTTTTAGCAAACTCCATGCGGCTTTCATGTGTCTTGCACTGAGGAGAGGCTTCCGTCGGGCCACTCTGCCATAAAGCCCCGACTGGTGGAGGGCTGCAGTGATGGTTGACTTTCTACAACTTTCTCCCATCTCCCGACTGCATCTCTGGAGCTCAGCCACAGTGATCTTTGGGTTCTTCTTTACCTCTCTCACCAAGGTTCTTCTCCCCCATAGCTCAGTTTGGCCGGACGGCCAGCTCTAGGAAGGGTTCTGGTCATCCCAAACGTCTTCCATTTAAGGATTATGGAGGCCACTGTGCTCTTAGGAACCTTAAGTGCAGCAGAAATTTTTTTGCAACCTTGGCCAGATCTGTGCCTTGCCACAATTCTGTCTCTGAGCTCTTCAGGCGGTTCCTTTGATCTCATGATTCTCATTTGCTCTGACATGCACTGTGAGCTGTAAGGTCTTATATAGACAGGTGTGTGGCTTTCCTAATCAAGTCCAATCAGTATAATCAAACACAGCTGGACTCAAATGAAGGTGTAGAACCATCTCAAGGATGATCAGAAGAAATGGACAGCACCTGAGTTATATATATGAGTGTCACAGCAAAGGGTCTGAATACTTAGGATCATGTGATATTTCAGTTTTTCTTTTTTAATAAATCTGCAAAAATGTCAACAATTCTGTGTTAAATGATTTTAGCAAATGACTGCATTATAACAAAGAGTGAAAAATTTAAGGGGGTCTGAATACTTTCTGTCCCCACTGTGTGTATATATATATAATGTTTGGGGGTTCTAAGTAATTTTCTAGCAAAAAATACTGAATTTAACTTGTAAATAACAAGTGTCAAAAATAGGCTTGGTCCAGAAGTGATTAAATTACCCAGCTCAGCTCGGTGGGCATACTCTTTCGCTCCCTAAAAATGAAACAGATAAAACAACGTACGGAATATTCTCTAATCTTTTGGGTAGTCAAAACATTATAATGAGTTCACAAAGAAAAGAAAAAAAGGAAACCACGGACAAGTATAAAAAAAAAAAAAAAATAGTTAAATAATTTTTTCTTCTAGAATAAAAAAAAAAATGAAAGTCAACCCGATCCTGAAAAATCCTCTGCGTATTCCCGGTGGTCATAAGACGAACGAGAGTTACGCGAGGTATACAGTACCCAAAAGTATGTGTAATTAGGCAGCTTTTATAAAAGGTGCGTGTTCATTAACTTCCAATTAGCATAAAGTCAGAGAGCCCTGCCATTGTTAAATGAGTAATTAAAGGTATTAATGAAATGACAAAAAGAAGAATGAATTGCCTGCGAGTGCAATTTGCACAAACTCGTGCTACGATTAGAAAATTAACTGCTTTGATTGCAACAACACTTTTGCCGGGAATTGCGACGCCGCCTTCAGAAATAAAAAAAAAAAAAAGAACGACCCTGGCTTCTATTGTTAGGCGTTCGCTTGTTTCTACCGACATCAAAAGGTTAAGTTGGGAAGTCGGCGTGCATTATTTTTAGCTGCACATAATCACCTGCGCTGTGTGTGATAGACCAAACATGTTTTGATGAAATTCTAATCAAGTTAAAGTATAATCATTCTCTATCTCTAAGCATCGGTGAATCAGGTTTGCTAAAATTCAATTGAATTGGAAGTCTGCGGTTTTCGAAAATTAGTCTCTGTGCTTGTTTGGACTTATTTGGTGCAACGTGCGACGCCTCGGGAATGTGATTACGAGAAAGAGAGTCAACCAGCCCAAAGCCGAAAGGGATGTATTTATGAGGTTTTTGTTTTGGCTAATTAAAGCAAAGTATAATTTCTGATGAATAAAAACCATGGGGGGGGGGGCAACAAAAGGGGGCCCCAGCACATTGACTTTACAGCTAATGATGATGAACAGATGAGCAGATCTAGGCTTCTCTACTGTAAAGGCATTTATGCAAGCTGAAATTTGTTTTGCTTGGCCTAAATTTGCCAGCCGATTGGTGTATTAGGCTCCATTCACACTTGGCGATTCGGAATTGTTGGCAGAATCACCGCGCTTCTGCCAAAGATTCTAAATCACAGCAAAACACTCAATGCACACCTGAATGCCATTCATTCTTAATGGCACCCTAAATGCGATTTTGCCACAATTGTCACGTGACAGAATCTTGTGGCAATACGCATGTTTATAAATCAGGCAAAATGTGTTGCCCAAAAAGGTGCATGAGTCTCTTTGAGTGACCCTATGTGGCCCATTCGAGGGAATATGCCATATGTGCACCACATTACTACTCTACTAAGACTACACAAAAGCAACCTTTCTCTCTCACCCCCCACCCCCTTCCTCTCTCTCTCACCCCCCACCCCCTTCCTCTCTCTATCACCCCCATCCTCTTCCTCTCTCTATCACCCCCACCCCCTTCCTCTCTCAACCCCACCCCCTTCTTCTCTCTCTTACTCCCTCTCACCCCCCCTCTATCCCTCTTTCTCCCACACCCTCTATCTCTCTCACTCCCCTCTCTCTCACCCCCCCTCGTTCATTCCATCACCCCCCTCTCTCTCTCCCTCTCACCCCCTCCCTCTCTCTCCCACATTCTCTATCTCTCTCACCCTCCCTCTCACCCTCTCTCACTCTCTCAACCCCCTCTGTCTCACCCTTCCTCTCTCTCTCTCTTATTCTTCCTCTCTCTCTCACCCCCTCTGTCTCACCCTTCCTCTCTCTCTCTCTTACCCTTCCTCTCTCTCTCACCCCCTCTGTCTCACCCTTCCTCTCTCTCTCTCTTACCCTTCCTCTCTCTCTCACCCCCTCTGTCTCACCCTTCTTCTCTCTCTTTTACCTTTCCTCTCTCTATCTCACCCCTCTCTCACCCTTCCTCTCTCTTTCAGCCCCCTGTCTCACCCTTCCTCTCTATCGCTTACCCTTCCCCTCTCTCTCTCACCCCCATCACCCCCTTTCTCTATCCCACCCCCTCTGTCTCACCCTTCCTCTCTCTCTCTCTTACCCTTCCTCTCTCTCACCTCTTCTGTCTCACCCTTCCTCTCTCTCTCTCTTACCTTTCCTCTCTCTCACCCTTATTCTCTCTCTCACCTTTCCTCTCTCTCAACCTTCCTCTCTCTCTCACCCCCTCCCACCCCCCTCTCTCTCTCTCTCACCCCCTCTGTCACACCCTTCCTCTCTCTCTCACCTTTCCTCTCTCTCTCACCCCCTCCCACCCCCCTCTCTCTCTCGCTCACACCACCCGCTCACCCCCTCTGTCTCACCCTTCCTCTCTCTCTTTTCCCTTTCCTCTCTCTATCTCACCCCTCTCTCATCCTTCCTCTCTCTTTCAGCCCCCTGTCTCACCCTTCCTCTCTATCGCTTACCCTTCCCCTCTCTCTCTCACCACCCTCTCACCCCCCTCTGTCTCACCCTTCCTCTCTCTCTCACCCCCCTCACCCCCTTTCTCTATCCCACCCCCTCTGTCTCACCCTTCCTCTCTCTCACCTCTTCTCTCTCACCCTTCCTCTCTCTCTTACCTTTCCTCTCTCTCACCCTTATTCTCTCTCTCACCTTTCCTCTCTCTCACCCTTCCTCTCTTTCTCACCCCCTCCCACCCCCTCTCTCTCTCTCGCTCACACCACCCTCTCACCCCCTCTGTCTCACCCTTCCTCTCTCTCAGCCTTCCTCTCTCTCTCACCCCCTCTGTCTCACCCTTCCTCTCTCTCTTACCATTCCTCTTTCTCTCTATCACCACCCTCTCACCCCCCTCTCTCACCTTTCCTCTCTCTCACCCCTATTCTCTCTCTCACCGTTCCTCTCTCACTCACCCCCTCTGTCTAACCCTTCCTCTCTCTTTCTGTCTCTCTCTCTCTCTCTCTCTCTCTCTCTCCCTTCCTCTCTCTCTCACCCTCTCAACCTTTCTCTCTCACCCTTCTCTCTCTCACCCTTCCTCTCCCTCTCACCCCCCTTCCCCCCTCTCTATTCCTTACTCTTATTTAGAAGAAAGTGAGAAAGGCAGCTTCCAAATATACATACATATGCAAAATAGGAAGTATACAAAGAATCCGATGACAGTGAGGTACAATTGAGGATTCATGTCAAAGAGGTCAAAGAAGAGAACCGGAGCTAACCATCAAAATGTAGAGGTCCTGACAAGTACCAGTCGTAATGTAAACCGGGACCAGTAAAGGGAGCATGGGGAAGCTCTCTCTATTTAATTTATTTTGTTTAATCATTTAATTTATTAACAAAAATTGTTTGCATTTTCCATGATGCTCTTAATCCGGCCCTGGTAAAAGAAAATATATAGCCAAAGTTTTTGTTGGCTATACTTCTCTTCTGGGTCATAGGGGTGCACTTACTTGTGCTCTCCTGTGGCCCAGAATCGGCTGACAACAAGCTAAAGCCTGCTGCTGGCTAATAGACATGGGCCAAACCCCCCATCCCCTGCCCCGTTTGGTTTTCAGCAGAACTCCCTCAAGTCTATGGGAGCCAAACAGGAAAAATTTAAAGTGCCGATTTTGAAGGCTTATATGCAATTAATTCAATAAAAAGGGGTATGGGGGTCCAGGCACTGCCCTGGGGGACATGTATCAATGCAAACATTTTTTTTTTAAACTATTGTTTTTTTAGGAGCAGTGCATTTAATTATGCTTAAAGTGCAACAATAAAAATAAAAAAAATCTTAAAATATAGTGCTAAACAAAGAGCCAAAACCGGTGGTGCCGAAAATCCTAAGAGGAAGTAACAATGTCAATTCCTCTCTCTCTCTCTCTCTATGCAGTCCAGCCTTTGCCGGCAGCCGCAGCACTCCCAGGCTCCGGAATGGGATGGGTTCCGCCGCCCACAGAAGTGATCGAATGGCTGTTCAGAGAATAAGGCAATCTGCAGCTGCAAATTTTGATACTGAGATGATGCCTGTAGGCATCATCCTGGTATGACCAACCCAACCCAAAGACATCCATGGTCGTCCTACAGTCAGGGAGTGGTTTTATCATTTTGAAATGATTTTTTTTACATGTTCCCCAGGGCAGTGTCAATCACCCCTCCCCCATGCTATTTTTTTAACAACCCTTAGCTTATTAGTCCAGAAAATTATCATTTTTGATTTGACAGATTCAGCTCTCATTGATTTCGATGAGGTTTGGTTTGGCATCCAAACTTCTTTGAAGTTCACTGAACCACGCACAAGGCAACAGAATCTACAGTTGATCCTCTGTTTATGAGCCTTTAGGTAACGCTACTTTGTGGTCATTTTTTTTATTTTTTTTATTTGTCCATTTCCGTGGATGTGATCTCTCTGAACCCTCAGATTCCAGACTTATTTTATCCCTGTTTGACCATTGTTTTAGGAACTTTATCTTAGTGCTATGTTTTATTTTTAACCACTTCCGGACCGCTGCACGCCGATATACGTCCTAAATTTGATGGGGGATATCGTTGTTATGGCAGCAGCTAGCTGCCATAACCCCGGTATCCTCTTCTTCGGCCAGTGGGCCGGTTTCTGATTAGTGTGGTCTCTGCAGCGGATTCGCCACAAAAACACTATTATCCGTGGCAGGAGAGGGGCCCCCCCTTCCCGCCTTGCTCCGGTGCCCTCCACCGCTTACCAGAGCCGTCGGCAGCGGCGGAGGCAATCGGATGTTTCTCCTTCCTTGGTATGGAGACGAGTGAGGGGAAGATGGCCCCCACCCGTCTCCATAACATTGCAGGGCTGAAGCAACATCAAAACGTCACTTCCACCCTTAGCTCTTAAAGGACCATTTTTTTTTTTTTTTTTTTAAATGACAATTTTTTATTTTTTTTTCTATTGCATTTAAGTGTAAATATGAAATCTGAGGTCTTTTTGACCCCCCAGATCTCATATTTAAGAGGTCCTGTCATGCTTTTTTTCTATTACTATTATTTTTCTATTTCTATTATTAGGGGATGTTTACATTCCTTGTAATAGGAATAAAAGTGAGGCGATTTTTTTTTTTTAAACAGTGTAAAAATCAAAAAATAAAAGGTAAAATAAATAAATAATTTTTTTAACGCGCCCCGTCCCGCCGAGCTCGTGTGCAGAAGCGAACACATACTTGAGTAGCGCCCGCATATGAAAACAGTGTTCATAAAACACGTGAGGTATCTCCACGATCGGTAGAGCGAGAGCAATAATTTTAGCCCCAAACCTCCTCTGTAACTTAAAACATGCAACATGTAGAATTTTTTAAACGTCGCCATAGGAGATTTTTAAGGGTAAAAGTTTGTCGCCATTCCACAAGCAGGCGCAATTTTGAAGCGTGACATGTTGGGTATCAATTTACTCGGCATAACATTATCTTTCACAATATAAAAAAAAAAAATTGGGCTAACTTTACTGTTGTCTTATTTTTTAATTAAAAAAGTGTATTTTTTTCCAAAAAAAGTGCGTTGTAAGACCGCTGCGCAAATACGGTGTGACAGAAAGTATTGCAACAACTGCCATTTTATTCTCTAGGGTGTTAGAAAAAAAAAATGTATAATGTTTGGGGGTTCTAAGTAATTTTCAACTTGTACACAACAAATCTCAGAAAGAGGCTCGGTCCTTGAGTGGTTAAGCGTTCTATATTTCTGTAAGACGATTTTACATCCACCCCTCTTTCCCCCGTGTGTACCCCCTATTTTAATTTAGTAAAAAAAAACTAATATTTATGGCCGTCGCAGAATGTGAACCGCGCCGGTCTCTCAGAATGCAACGCGAAAAGTGCGGTTTGCCGAAATTCAATCAACGCGAACGTTCCTTCTTAAATTATTTCTATTCCAGAGCAAACAGCTGTCTCTGAAACACGTCTATGTACTCACTTAGTTTGCTGCAGATTTGTGAAGATCCAGGACGATTTATGAATATTAATGAACTCTCCAGCAGAATTAACATGTGAGGGAGCTTCATTATTCTTTTATTGTTGGGATTAAAAAAAAAAAAAAAAAAAGAAATACCAAACAAACAAACAAAGGCTTTTTTTTTTCTCTCCCCGTCTTTTTCACTGTCATATGCATCTCAGCGTTTTGAGGTGATTAAGTATTCTTGCCCTGTCCGCTGTCTCTCCCGCTCGGTCTCGTAGCTCTTTATACTTGCCCGCGTTTTGAAAGTTTTATGAGTTGAATTTGAACCCATATGTCATGTATGTGGGACAGAATATGTAAGCTAATGTCTAGTGTTGCCACAGTTTAACCCCGGGGACGCTGAAATATGTAGCAGTCACTGGACCCAAAAGGTCACGAAGAGTCGCTGCCTGATATGTCAAGGGACATCATCGTAGGGTAGGACTCGTTAGCAAATCATGAATTTTCTCAAGACCTTATTGTACAACCCCTGGCAAAACACGAAATTCGGCTGCGCAGTTACCAAGAAAAGAGCTAGTTACATGTGTCTAGGAATGTAAAAAATTGTGATTTTTCTAGTTGAGTGATGGGTCACGGTGCATTGGCAGTACATTGGGCTCTGCCAGGTTATCTGATCCACAGAACCACACTACTGGCCTCTTAGCTGTCTGCATGGGCACTGGTTACAGGAACCTTCCCCAAATAGAGAAGTTACACCATACCACCAAAAAAATTGAACATAATTGGTGGAAGTTGGCCCTACCAGGACACCTGATCCACAGAACCACACTACTGACTCTCCTACACCTTTAAGCTGTCTGCATGGGCTCTGGTTGGTTGGTGGAAGGGGACTATACCAGGGTACCTGATAAATAGAACTTACCCAGCGACTCTCCTAGACCTCTTAGTTGTTTGCATGGGCCCTGGTTACAGGAATATTCCTCAAAAAGAAAAGTTATACCATGCCACCCAAAAAAATGAACATAATTGGTGGAAGTTGGCTCTACCAGGATACCTGATCCACAGAACCACACTACTGACTCTCCTACGCCTCTTAGCTGACTGCATGGGCTCTGGTTGGTTGGTTGGTAGAAGGGGACTTTACCAGGGTACCTGATAGATAGAACCTACCCAGCGACTCTCCTAGACCTCTTAGTTGTTTGCATGGGCCCTGGTTACATGAATCTTCCCCAAAAAAGAAAAGTTATACCATGCCACCCAAAAAAATGAACATAATTGGTGGAAGTTGGCTCTACCAGGATACCTGATCCACAGAACCACATTACTGACTCTCCTACACCTTTTAGCTGTCTGCATGGGCTCTGGTTGGTTGGTGGAAGGGGACTATACCAGGGTATCTGATAGATAGAACCTACCCAGCGACTCTCCTAGACCTCTTAGTTGTTTGCATGGGCCCTGGTTACAGGAATCTTCCCCAAAAAAGAAAAGTTATACCATGCCACCCAAAAATTGAACATAATTGGTGGAAGTTGGCTTTACCAGGATACCTGATCCACAGAACCACACTACTGACTCTCCTACACCTCTTAGCTGACTGCATGGGCACTGGTGTGTTGGTGGAAGGGGACTATACCAGGGTACCTGATAAATAGAACCTACCCACGACTCTCCTAGACCTCTTAGTTGTTTGCATGGGCCCCGGTTAAAGGAATCTTCCCCAAAAAAGAAAAGTTATACCATGCTACCCAACAATTGAACATAATTGGTGGAAGTTGGCTCTACCAGGATACCTGATCCACAGAACCACACTACTGACTCTCCTACACCTCTTAGCTGTTTGCATGGCCTCTGGTTACAGGAATCTTCCCCAAATATAAGGATTATACCATACCACCCAAAAATGTAACATAATTGGTGGAAGTGGACTTTACCAGGATACCTGATAAATAGAACCTACTCACTGACTCTCCTAGACTTCTAAGTTGTCTGCATGGGCACTGGTTACAGGAGTACTCCCCCCAAGAAAGAACACCATGCCATTCAAGATTGAACATAATCGGTAGAAGTGGGCTCTGCCAGGGTAACCAATCCATAGAACCTACCCACTAACGCTCCTAGATCTCTTAGCTGTCTACCCGTGCACTAGTTACATAGTTACATAGTAGGTGAGGTTGAAAAAAGACACAAGTCCAACCTATGTGTTATAGGTATCTTCCTTAAAAAAGAAGAGTTACACCATGCCACCCAAGATTGAACATAATTGGTGTGAGTCGGCTCTGCCTGGGTATCCAATTCACAGAACCTACCCCCTGACTCTCCTGGACCTCTTAGCTTTCTGCATGGACACTAGTTACAGGAATCTTCCCCAAATAGAAGAGTTATACAATGCCACCCAAGATTGAACATAATTGATGGAAGTGGGCTCTACCAGGGTACTCGATCCATAGAACCCACCCTCTGATTCTCCTAGACCTCTTAGCTTTCTGCATGGACACTAGTTAGAGGAATCTTCCCCAAATCGAAGAGTTATACAATGTAACACAAGATTAAATATAATTGGTGGGGATGGGCTCTGCCAGAGTACCCAATCCATAGAACCTACCCACTGACTCTACTAGACCTCTTACCTGTCTCCATGGGCAATAGTTACAGGAATCTTTCTCAATAACAGGAGTTATACCATGCCACTCAAAAATGTACCATAATTAGTGGAAGTGGACTCAGCCAGAGAAATTGTTGAAGAGAACCTACCAATTGACTCTCCTAGACCTCTTAGCTGTCTGCATGGGCACTGGTTACAGAAATCTTCCCTAAAAAAGAAGAGCTATACCATGCCACCCAAAAATGTAACATAATTGGTGGAAGTGGGCTCTACCAGGGTATCTAATGAATAGAACCTACCCAGTGACTCTTCTGGACCCCTTAGTTGTTTGCATGGGCCCTGGTTACAGAAATCGTCCCCAAAAAGAAAAGTTATACCATGCCTCCCAAGATTGAACATAATTGGTGGAAGTGGGTTCTTCCAGGGTACCTGATAAAAAGAACCTTCCCACTCACTCTCCTAGACCTCTTAGCTGTCTGCATGGGCACTGGTTACAAGAGTACTCCCCCCAAAGAAGGGCTATACCATGCCATTCAAGATTGAACATAGTTGGTAGACATGGTCTCTGCCAGGGTAACCAATCTATAGAACCTATTCACTAACGCTCCTAGATCTCTTAGCTGTCTACCTATGCACTAGTTACAAGTATCTTCCCCAAAAAAGAAGCGTTACACCATGCCACCCAAGATTGAACATAATTGGTGGAAGTGGGCTCTACCAGGGTATCCAATCCATAGAACCTACCCCTGACTCTCCTAGACCTCTTGGCTTTCTGCATGGACACTAGGGATGGGCCGAACACCTCCCCTTCGGTTCTCATCCAGAACATGCAAACAGGCAAAAACTTTGTTCGAACACGCGAACACGGTTAAAGTCTATGGGACGCGAACATGAAAAATGCTAATTTTAAAGGCTTATATGCAAGTTATTGTCATAAAAAGTGTTTAGGGACCTGGGTCCTGCCCCAGGGGACATGTATCAGTGCAAAAAAAAGTTTTAAAAACGGCCATCTTTTCGGGAGCAGTGATTTTAATGATGCTTAAAGTAAAACAATAAAAGTGTAATATTCATTTAAATTTCGTACCTGGGGGGTGTTTATAGTATGCCTGTAAAGTGGCGCATGTTTCCCATGTTTACAACAGTCCAAGTGCAAAATGACTTTTCTAAAGGGAAAAAAAGTCATTTAAAAGTACTAGCGCTAGCGATAGTGGCTAATAATGAACTGTCGGATCTCTGCAATACACATAAAAGTAATTGATAAAAATGGCATGGGATTTCCCCACAGGGGAACCCTGAACCAAAATGTTTTTAAAAATGCATGGGGGTCCCCCCAAATTCAATACCAGGCCCTTCAGGTCTGGTATGGATATTAAGGGGAACCCCGCACCAAAATTTAAAAAAAAATGCGTGGAGGTCCCCCAAATTCCATACCAGGCCCTTCAGGTCTGGTATGGATTTTAAGGGGAACCCCGCGCCAAAATTTTTTAAAAAATGGCGTGGGGTCCCCCCAAAAATCCATACCAGACCCTTATCCGAGCACGCAACCTGGCAGGCTGCAGAAAAAGAGGGGGGGACGAGAGAGCACCCTCTTGAACCGTACCAAGCCACATGCCCTCAACATTGGGAGGGTGCTTTGGGGTAGCCCCCCAAAGCACCTTGTCCCCATGTTGGTGGGGAGAAGGGCCTCATCCCCACAACCCTTGCCCGGTGGTTGTGGGGGTCTGCAGGTGGGGGGCTTATCGGAATCTGGAAGCCCCCTTTAACAAGGGGACCCCCAGATCCCACCCCCCGTGTGAATACCATTTCACAAAAAAAGTGTCAAAAAGGTTAAAAAAGACAAGAAAGGTTTTTGACAATTCCTTTATTAATTTTTTCTTCTTTCCCCGCTTCCTCTTCCATCGTCTTTCTTCTAGCCTTCCTTCGGTGTAGTTCTTCTTCCTCCATCTTCTTCTTCCCCCGCTTCTTCCTCCGCTTCTTCCTCCGGTCTTCCCGTCCGGCATCTTCCTCCGGCTTCTTCTCCGCTTCGTCATCCGCACGATCCACCTCAGTGGGATTCTTCTGCTGTGTGACGCTTTTCTTCAGGTGACAGTTCATATATAACAGAGAGTGGGGCCACCCGGTGACCCTGCCCCCTCTGATGCACGGGGACTTCCCTATGGCTTTCCCCGTGTTGTCAGAGGGGGGTGGGGTCACCCATTTGTGACTTGCTCATCCATGTCTTTATGGACCTTTCTTTGTGCACTGGTCCAAATCATTTGGTGGAGGGGGGATTATGGTGTGGGGGTTGTTTTTCAGGGGTTGGGCTTGGCCTCCTTAGTTCCAGTGAAGGGAACTCTTAAGGCGTCAGCATACCAAGACATTTTGGACAATTTAATGCTCCCAACTTTATGGGAACAGTTTGGGGATGGCCCCTTCCTGTTCCAACATGACTGTGCACCAGTGCACAAAGCAAGCAGAGGAACCTGTCAGACGGTTTTTAGACATAAAGTGACACTAATAACGCCAGTAGAAGACTAAATCCATCACTCACTATGACTTAGATAACAAGTTTTCTGCTGAAGTGAAAGAGATGTTTAATGGCTGGAATAGCAACGGAAAAATTGCCATACCGGGAATTCATCTTTATGGCTGAAGTTTAGTGGAAATGTAACCACTTGCAGACCGCAATACGTATATATATATATATGTTGCAGTGTACAAGTGCTTTACCGGGATCATGGCTGAAGATATCTGCCATTACCCTGGTACCATTTTTTTTTTTTTTAGCAGGCAGCCAGCTTTCTTATGAAACCAGTCTGAGCAGCTCACGAGCCGCTAAACTAAGAAAAACTTTTTTTTTTCAAAATTTTTGTTCTTTTTTTTTTTTTTTTAGGAAAAAATAAAAAACCTAGGAGTGATTAAATACAGTCAGGTCCATAAATATTGGGACATCAACAAAATTCTAATCTTTTTGGCTCTTTGCACCTCCACAATGGATTTGAAATGAAACGAACTGCAGACTTTCAGCTTTAATTTGAGGGTATTTACATCCAAATCAGGTGAACGGTGTAGGAATTACAATAGTTTGTATATGTGCCTCCCACTTTTTAAGGGACCAAAAGTAATGGGACAGATTAACAATCATCCATCAAACTTTCACTTTTTAATACTTGGTTGCAAATCCTTTGTAGTCAATTACAGCCTGAAGTCTGGAACGCATAGACATCACCAGACGCAGGTTTCATCCCTGGTAATGCTCTGCCAGGCCTCTACTGCAACTGTCTTCAGTTCCTGCTTGTTCTTGAGGCATTTTCCCTTCAGTTTTGTCTTCAGCAAGTGAAATGCATGCTCAATCGGATTCATTGACTTGGCCATTGCATAACATTCCACTTCTTTCCCTTAAAAAACTCTTTGGTTGCTTTCGCAGTATGCTTTGGGTCATTGTCCATCTGCACTGTGAAGCGCCATCCAATGAGTTCTGAAGCATTTTGCTGAATATGAGCAGATAATATTGCCCGAAACACTTCAGAATTCATCCTGCTGCTTTTGTCAGCAGTCACATCATCAATAAATACAAGAGAACCACTGATGAGGTGGTATGCTTTGGATCATGAGCAGTTCCTTTGCTTCTCCATACTCTTCTCTTCCCATCACTCTGGTACAAGTTGATCTTGGTCTCATCTGTCCATAGGATGTTGTTCCAGAACTGTGAAGGCTTTTTTAGATGTGGTTTGGCAAACTCTAATCTGGCCTTCCTGTTTTTGAGGCTCACCAATGGTTTACATCTTGTGGTGAACCCTCTGTATTCACTCTGGTGAAGTCTTCTCTTGATTGTTGACTTTGACTCACATACACCTACCTCCTGGAGAGTGTTCTTGATCTGGCCAACTGTTGTGAAGGGTGTTTTCTTCACCAGGGAAAGAATTCTTCGGTCATCAACCACAGTTGTTTTCCGTGGTCTTCCGGGTCTTTTGGTGTTGCTGAGCTCACCAGTGCGTTCTTTCTTTTGTGTACTAATGGGGGATTTTTTGAAAATCCCGGAGTTCTGCTCTAACATATGTTTATTTAAAGAATATTTGTATATTTTTTTTAATGGTCTGGGGATGATATGTAGAAGACAACATTCGGGTGTTCATTGTACTTTCGTTTCAGTTATTTGAGTGATCAAATCTTTGATTTGTGTCCAGTATGGGGTGATACAAGGGCAATCCCACCAGATGTGGAGCATTCTACCTTGGGACTGTCCACATCTCCAGCAATTGTCTGAAGAGTGTGGAAACCAGTGATTTGGACCATGGTGGTCCCTGACATTCGGCACTGGTGGTCCCTGACATGGTGGTGCCTGACATTCGGCACTGGTGGTCCCTGACATGGTGGTCCCTGACAAGCGGCACTGGTGGTCCCTGACATGGTGGTCCTGGACATGTTGGTCCCTGACATTCGGCACTGGTGGTCCCTGACATTCGGCACTGGTGGTTCCTGACATGGTGGTCCCTGACATGGTGGTCCCTGACATTCAGCACTGGTGATCTCTGACATGGTGGTCCCTGACAAGCGGCGCTGGTGGTCCCTGACATGGTGGTCCCTGACAGTCGGCACTGGTGGTCCCTGACAAGCAGCACTGGTGGTCCCTGACATGGTGGTCCCTGACAAGCGTCACTGGTGGTCCTTGACATGGTGGTCCCTGATATTCGGCACTGGTGTTCCCTGACATGGTGGTCTTCGGCACTAGTGGTCCCTGACATGGTGGTCCCTGACATATGTTAAGCATTAGGGATGAGCTTCGCGTTCGAGTCGAACCCATGTTCGACTCGAACATCGTCTGTTCGATCGTTCGCCGAATTACGAACGATATAGGCCGTTCGTGCCAAATTTGTGTGGCGCGTCATGACCCATAATTCACTGTGGCATCGCAGTGCATTGCTGGCTGATGATTGGGCCAAGCATGCTCTATAACCCGCATGCTTGGCCAATCACAACGCTGTCAGTAGAGAGAGCTGTAATTGGCCAAAGCCAGGGTGGCTTTGGCCAACTATGGCTCAGGGGGTTTAGAACACGCCCCACACTATATAAGGCCGCCTGCATGGCGGCCCTGTGTAGTGTGTTCCAGCGTGCTTAGCGAGAGAGAGACAGTGTCATTTCATTTGAGTTAGATAGATTAGGCAGGACAGTCAGTGAGTTAGCTGCACTTACAGTGTATTGTGTATATATATATGCATCCCAGGTGTTGTGTGTGTATATATATATATATATATATATATATATACACACACTGTATTCAGTTTAGCTAGATCCGTTCTTGTTATCTTCCTACTGACAGGCAGGCTTGTCTTGTTACAGTATTTACAGTTACCTGAAGAAAATTGCTGGTGTTCTTTTGATCCTATTAGTACCACAGTCAGGCAGCTAGACTATTTACATTTAGTGTAGTGCGTCCTGCTCACAGTGTTCAGTTAAAGCTACAAGTTAGTTTATTGTGACCTCTGCACAGTGTTCAGCTAAAGCTACAAGTTAGTGTAATGCGTCCTCCTCACAGTGTTCAGCTAAAGCTACAAGTTAGTGTAGTGTGACCTCTGCACAGTGTTCAGCTAAGGCTACAAGTTAGTGTAGTGCGTCCTCCTCACAGTGTTCAGCTAAAACTACAAGTTAGTGTAGTGCGACCTCTGCACAGTGTACAGCTAAAGCTACAAGTTAGGGTAGTGTCTTTCTTCTCACAGTGTTCAGCTAAAGCTACAAGTTAGTGTAGTGCGACCTCTGCACAGTGTTCAGCTAAAACTACAAGTTAGTGTAGTGCGTCCTCCTCACAGTGTTCAGCTAAAGCTACAAGTTAGTTTAGTGTGACCTCTGCACAGTGTTCAACTAAAGCTACAAGTTAGGGTAGTGCGTCCTCCTCACAGTGTTCAGCTAAAGCTACAAGTTAGTGTAGTGTGACCTCTGCACAGTGTTCAGCTAAAACTACAAGTTAGTGTAGTGCGTCCTCCTCACAGTGTTCAGCTAAAGCTACAAGTTAGTTTAGTGTGACCACTGCACAGTGTTCAACTAAAGCTACAAGTTAGGGTAGTGCGTCCTCCTCACAGTGTTCAGCTAAAGCTACAAGTTAGTGTAGTGTGACCTCTGCACAGTGTTCAGCTAAAGCTACAAGTTAGTGTAGTGCGTCCTCCTCACAATGTTCAGCTAAAACTACAAGTTAGTGTAGTGCGACCTCTGCACAGTGTTCAGCTAAAGCTACAAGTTAGTGTAGTGCGTCCTCCTCACAGTGTTCAGCTAAAACTACAAGTTAGTTTTTTTGTGAGCTCTGCACAGTGCACCTGTAGAAGGTTGGTGGTGTTTTCCTGATCCTATCACTACCGCAGTCAGCTAAATAAGCTACAAGTTATTTTTTTGTGAGCTCTGCACAGTGTTCAGCTAAAGCTACCTGTAGAAGGTTGGTGGTGTTCTCATACTACAGGCAGGCAGTTGATTTTGCTAGCTGCAGTATCAGTATATATATATATATATATATATATATATATATATATATATATATATATATATCCCAGCTTAGTGCAGCTGCAGGCCATTAGTATGTCTGGAAGGCCAACAAGGAGAGGCAGACAGTCACAAGCCAATAAAAGAGGGCAAGCAGGCTCTGTGTCTAGAGACAACAGTGCTGGTCGTGGAGACGGTGCATCCTCATCAGCACGTGGCCGTGGGACACGCTTGGCCTTTTTTTGGCAGCTGGCCGTGTTGAGCCGCAACATGCGGAAGACTTGGTCGAGTGGATGACCAAGCCGTCCTCATCCTCCTCATCCTCTCTCACCCATGCTCAGGGTACTTTGTCTGGCAAAGCAGCTGCCAACGCGGCCTCTTTCCTCGGCTCAATGGCATCAGTGACTCCTTCCCTAGCCCCACCATGTCCTCCTGAGGAGTCCCTCGAACTGTTTGACCACAGTGTTGGGTACATGCTCCAGGAAGATGCCCAGCGTTTAGAAGGCTCTGATGATGATACTGAGCTAGATGAAGGCAGTAACGTGAGCACGGACAGAGGGGGTGCCCAAGAAGGACAGCAATCTGGCAGTCATGCTCCCCATGCTGCAGCATACTGCCAGGCTTGCTCCAGTGATGAGGAGGGAGGGGATGATGAGGTCACTGACTCAACGTGGGTGCCTGATAGGAGAGAGGAGGAGGAGGCACATCACCAACGAGGCAGGATGCCCTCCAGGGGCCAGCCTAAGGGCAGCACACTGACTGCATCACACCCCAAAGCTCCACATGTGCAGGGCGCTGCTGTCTGCGTGTTATTCCAAAAGTTCTTTGGTGTGGGCCTTTTTTGAGACGAGTGCATCAAATCGCACCGCTGCTATTTGCAACATATGTCTCAAGCATATCTCGCGTGGCCAAAACATCTCCAGCTTGGGCACCCCATGCTTGACCAGACATATGTTGACCTGCCATGCAGTTCGTTGGCAAGCGTATCTAAAAGACCCACACCAAAGAACAAAGAGGACCTCTCCTTGCTCCTCATCAGCTGAGATCTCCAACCCCACTATACCTTCAGTTCTCTCTGAGACATGCACTGAGAGGAATGGAGGTGTAGAATTAGGTGTGTCACAGCCAAGTACTTGTGGGCAATCTGCTTTCGGTACACCGACGTCAGATTGTACCAGGCAAATTTCCCTGCCCCAGCTGCTGCACCGCCGAAAGAAGTTTGCTCCCAGACATCCACATGCCCAGCGGTTGAATGCTAGCTTGCCAAAATTGCTAGCACTTCAACTGCTGCCTTTTCAGTTGGTAGACTCTGCCCCCTTCCGTGAGTTTGTGGAATGTGCGGTTCCTCAGTGGCAGGTACCTAAACGCCACTTTTTCTCACGGAAGGCAATTCCGGCTCTCTACCGGCATGTGGAAGGCAATGTCTTGGCCTCGCTGGACAGGGCGGTCAGCAGTAAGATGCATATTACCACTGACTCATGGTCCAGCAGGCATGGACAGGGACGTTACCTAAGTTTCACCGTGCATTGGGTGACTCTGCTGGCAGCTGGGAAGGATGCAGGACAAGGTGCAGTAGTGTTGGGGGTTGTTTCACCACCATGCCTCCAAAATGCCACTACTAATGATTGTGACACACCTCTCTCCTCCACCCCCTCCTCTTCTTCTTCCTCCATGGCCTCTTCCTGTGCTTTGTCCTTGGAACCAGCAGTGCTCCGTAGCCGTTCAAGGGGCTACGCAAGTATGCAGGCCAAAAGATGCCATGCGGTGCTTGAGCTGGTGTGCTTGGGGGACAGGAGCCACACTGGGGCAGAGGTTCTGTCAGCTCTGCAGGGGCAGGTTCAGAGGTGGTTGACGCCATGCCAACTTAAGGCAGGAATGGTGGTTTGCGACAATGCCACCAACGTCCTCTTTGCCCTCCGACAGGGACAAATGACCCATGTGCCCTGTTTGGCTCACGTCCTTAACTTGGTGGTGCAGCGGTTCTTGGGCAGGTACCCGGGCTTACAGGATGTCCTGAGGCAGGCCAGGAAAGTCTGTGTGCATTTCCGCCGGTCATATAATACCAGTGCTCGGCTGGCAGACCTCCAAAAGGAGTTTAACCTGCCCAAGAACTGCCTAATGTGTGACATGACCACAAGGTGGAACTCAACGTTGGCCATGCTGCAGCGGCTGCACACGCAGCAGAGGGCCATCAATGAGTACCTGTGCGACTATGGCACCAGGACAGGGTCAGGGGAGCTTGGTTTTTTTTCCCCACGCCAGTGGGCCATGATCAGGGATGCATGCACTGTCCTGTCACCATTTGAGGAGGCCACGAGGATGGTGAGCAGTGACAGTGCATGCATCAGTGACACTGTCCCCCTTGTCCACCTGTTGGAGCACACGCTGCGTGGAATAATGGACAAGGCACTTGAGGCAGAACAGAGGCAGGAAGAGGAGGACTTCCTTAGCTCTCAAGGCCCCCTTTATCCAGACAGTGTTCCTGTGTGCCCGCCGATCACACAGGAAGAGGAGGAGGAGGAGGAGGATTGTGTCAGTATGGAGGTGGAGCCTGGCACTCAGCATCAGCAGCAGTCTTTAAGGGATCAGTCCCAAGAAACATATGGACTTGTACGTGGCTGGGAGGAGGTGGCTGCGGACCATGTCGTCCTTAGTGACCCAGAGGACTCCGGACCGAATGCCTCAGCAAACCTACACTGCATGGCCTCCCTGATCCTGCAAAGCCTGCGGAAGGATCCTTGTATTCGTGGTATCAAGGAGAAGGACCAATACTGGCTGGCAACCCTCCTTGATCCACGTTACAAGGGTAAGGTTGCGGACCTTATCTTGCCATCGCAGAGGGAGCAGAGGATGAAACATCTTCGGGAGGCCTTGCAGAAAGGTCTGTGCAACACGTTCCCAGAGACTGGGAGGTTACAAACTCCTGTCTCTGGACAACGTGTTGCTGAGGCTTTGGTCAGTCAAAGAAGGAGCGGTGGAGAAGGTGGCCGTCTGACCGATGCGTTCAGACAATTTTTTAGTCCGCAGCCCCAAGGTATGATCGGTTCCAGCAAACATCGCCAGCGTCTGTTTTACATGGTGCAGGAATACCTAGGGGCAAGATCTGACTTGGACACCTTTCCCACCGAAAATCCTCTGGGTTACTGGGTCTTGAGGATGGATCACTGGCCAGAGCTTGCACAGTATGCAATTGAGCTACTGGCCTGTCCTGCATCCAGCGTTTTTTCAGAACGCACATTCAGTGCTGCTGGAGGCTTTGTAACCGATCACAGGGTGCGTCTGTCCACCGACTCGGTCGAGCGACTGACCTTCATAAAAATGAATCAGTCTTGGATCACCACCAGCTACCAAGCACCTGATGCTGATGTAACCGAATAATTTTTTTTGAAATCTCAGATCCCTTCAAAGACTGCCTATGCTGATGCTGAGTGACTATCCTGAGTAATTATCCTCTTCCTCCTCCATTATCATGCTGATAGCTTGTAAGAACATTTTTGGTTCTGGGCGCCGCCACCAGTGTCTAAGGCCCAATTTTTCAGCCCCTGTTTAACAGGGGCGTGTAATTACAATTTTTGATGTAATACTTTGCAGCAGGGCACGTTTCTGCGTTCCAACTAGAGTATCTGTGAGGGGTTACAGTGTTGTGGCACCAGCACCAGTGCCTAAGGCCCAATTTTTCAGCCCCTGTTCAACAGGGGAGTGTAATTACAATTCTTGATCTAATATTTCACAGCAGGGCCCTGTGAGGGCTTACAGTGTTGTGGCCACAACAATACCTAAGGCCCAAATTTCTGCTGAGTATATAGGGCAGGCCCCTACTTTCAAACATCCAACTTACAAATGACTCCTACTTGCAAACGGAAGGAGACAACAGGAAGTGAGATTAAATCTACCCCTAGGAAGGGAAATTCTCTCCTGTAAGAGTTAATATGGGGAAAAAATGTCTCCTTTCCACTGATGCTTTATCACCAATCCTTGTTTCACA
The DNA here is from genome assembly GCF_042186555.1 of Aquarana catesbeiana. NCBI lineage: Eukaryota > Metazoa > Chordata > Amphibia > Anura > Ranidae > Aquarana > Aquarana catesbeiana. The sequence goes on from NC_133332.1 coordinate 8,137,190, forward strand.
AAAAAACCCCAAATTTTCAAAAAACATTTGTCATTGGGACAAAAAGTGAGGTGAAATCTTCTGAAGAGGAGCACAGACAGCAAAACAAATGTCACAGGGGTGATAACCCTTCCCTATGTTTCCTAAAAAGCTTAAAAAAGATTTTTTGGCTGGAGCTAAACACGTTAAAAATGTACCCGTTCAAAATTAAAAACAGATTCTACTTAACAACAAACCTACAGTCCCTGTCTTGTTTGCCTGTATACTGCTGTTCAGAGTATATAGGGCCTGGTAATGGACTGGGGGGGTACCCATGCCATTTGTCTCACTGATTTTCATCCATATTGCCAGGACCCGACATTACATTAAAGCGACAAGCAGTTTTAAATGACTTTTTTTCCTTTAAAAATGACATTTTGTGCAGGGACTGTTCTAAGCACGAGAAACACGCGCCACTTTACAGGCATACTATAGACACCCCCCAGGTACGATATTTAAAGGAATATTTCACTTTTTTTTTTTTTAATTTAAGCATCATTAAAATCACTGCTCCCGAAAAAACGGCCGTTTTTAAAGTTTTTTTGCATTGATACATGTCCCCTGGAGCAGGACCCAGGTCCCCAAACCCTTTTAGGACAATACCATGAAAATTAGCCTTTAAAATGAGCACTTTTGATTTCGAACGTTCGAGTCCCATAGACGTCAATGGGGTTCTAATGTTCGTGCAAATTTTCGGTCCGTTCGCAGGTTCTGGTGCGAACCGAACCGGGGGGTGTTTGGCTCATCCCTATTAAGCATACTTTCGTTTCAATTATTTGAGTGCTCAAATCTTTGATTTGTGTCCAGTATGGAGTGATGGAGTGAGGGCAATCCCACCAGATGTGGACCATTCTACCTTGGGACCGTCCACATCTCCAGCAATTGTCTGAAGAGTGTGGAAACCAGCAATTTGAGTTTGTCCGGTTGTAGCATACCATTGTGTGGTGGCACCAACTTTTTGGGCATATATGACCCGTTGTTTGACATTTCTGCATACAACCGGTCATGCCGAAAACCCTCAAAAAAGTTCTCCATCTTTTCATTCTAAAAGTGTTATCAATACCCATCATGGCAATTCTTTATAAAGCTATTGAATGCGTAGATTCTGTAAGTTTTTTTATTGTTATTATTTTAATTTTTTTTTTTTTTTTTATATAATCATCTATCATTCATTTTCATGTGAAAGACGATTCCTTTATGCAGCAAAATGGAAAAAAAAAAAAAAAGAAAAGAAAAAACAAATGAGCCTGTAGGAAGTTTTCCGCTCCCTTTGGATGCCTGGCATCAGACTAATAAAATCTAAACAGCTCCAGTCAAATCGTATTCGTGATGTCGCTAAATGGGAACATGCCGCTTAACATAATAGGCAATTTAGCATATAAATATGCCCCATAAAAAAGCCGTGATGTCGGTAGCACGGAACAATAAATGTTAACCTTCGGGCAAGCTGTTATCAACGGGCTGCGGGGCTCCTGCAATTTTAATGAACTTGTTTGTACATACCGTGTCTGGTGTGCCGGCAACGCAATGACTTTAGGACCAAGAGGACGTTTCTTGATGAAGATAAATGGTGCATTTAAACGCCTTTACCAGATGGGCTACCAATTATTTTCTCAAACTATAGATCTGCAACTTCTTCCGCTGATACTTCTCGCTGTTTTTTTTTTTTTTTTTTTTAACTTTGACAGCAAAAAAAAAAAAAAAATTAGAAATTCATTACAATGTTCTAATTCATCATGCATTTTTATCTTTCATCGTTCGTAAAGAAAAAAAAAAAGAAAAAAATAGTGCCTACCCTGGAGATATTATACTAGAACTAAGGTCGAAGAATGTATATCTTTTTTTTTTTTTTTTTTTTTTTAACTTTGACAGCAAAAAAAACAAAAAAACAAAATTAGAAATTCATTACAATGGTCTAATTCATCATGCATTTTATCTTTCATCATTTGTAAAAAAAAAAGAAAAAAATAGTGCCTATCCTGGAGATATTATACTAGAACTAAGGTCGAAGAATGTATATCTTTTTTTTTTTTTAACTTTGACAGCAAAAAAAACAAAAAAACAAAATTAGAAATTCATTACAATGTTCAAATTCATGAAGGGGGCGTGTCTGGATGAGCTACAGAGAGGACATGTGGAAGCTGAGCTCCGTCCAGAGCACACACATCCACAGCCATCCTAGCCAGATTCCAACTCCTCAAGCTCCACTTTCTTCTTCGCAGTGACTACCCTCCATCCGCTGCTGCCTCCACGGAGAATTGGCCAAATTCACTGCTTTTTTCGGCCCTTGGCACACAGTCGGCCATAGGCCTAGTGCACCCGCCGCCATTTTGAGGCCTGCTGAGCGCCCGGAGTGAGCCGCTCTTCTCCTCCGTGGATCGGAGGATACGAGGAGCCTTCGCCCTAACTCTCCGGTCGAGGTGCCATCGGTGGTTCTGGCGGCCCTCTATAGTGGTGTGACGGCACTTGATGATCCCCTCCTCGGCCTCAGACCTTCTTCCATCGGATGCCATCTTGCGGCCTACCGCTCCGGCCTCTCCTGCAACAGGCAAAGTGAGTACTGTGGAATCTACCTATCCTCTCCTCAACCATCACTCTTAGTAGTGCCTGCACACTGTCGCTACACCGCGACCCAGAACTTTGGGCCTTATAATGTCGTACCGGGCCTCAAGGGAACGGCACTCACCCGGCTGGATACTACTCTTAGGAAAGCTTCGGCCTACCCCTGGAAGTCGGCGGCCATCTTGGTGCTCCACAGTACTCCCCTTTTTTTTTGCAATCTGCTCCACTATCCACCTCACCAACGATTTTTCAAAATAAATATCCAACAGCAGGCTGTCTTATACAGTGTTGGGTCACACACCTATTACCGCAAGGAAAGTCTGTGAATCCAGCCTATCTTTGGAAGCCGGCGGCCATATTGGTGCTCCAAGCACTCTCAAGCTCATTCTTTATGACTACATTTTCTACACGGCTCCTGTTCCTATAGACTTTAATCAAGATACATCTCCTTGCTCCTATCTGTGGCTGTCGCAGTGACTCTAATACTATCTGAATACTATTTGCATTTGAACCTTTTTGCATAATATTGAGATTCAGATGTATGCTTGACATTAAACTGATGTGAATAAGGGGTGCTCCCCACAGCAATCGGCTGTATTGTTCCAGCAATGCCCGCCAAAATGCCTAAACTCCGGGCTGCCCAAGGTAAACGACCAGGCAAGAGATCACTGTCCGTTCCAGTGTCCACAGGCTCCATTCAGCAATATTTAGCAAAGCACGTGATGAACAAGTCCGTACCTCGCGAACAAGCGCCTCTCCATCATCTCACGCTGCCTCTGTGCGAGAAAGCTCTCCTGCCTCTTCATACTGCTCAGACCTTATGGATGATCAAGGTTCCCCGGCTGGTTCCGAGATGACTACACTAATGAACGGTCTTAAAAAAGAACTTGCAGGTATGTTTCGTAGTTTGGAGAAATCCATTAAAAAAGAAATAACTGCTGTTAGATCTGATATGTCACATATTCTGGTCAGAGTTGAGGAGACAGAGCAGCGGCAAGACGCACATGCTCTAGCCATTAAAGAACTACAGGACACTGTTACCCAGTTACCCTTTGCCCATCGAGCCTCTCTATATAAACTTGAGGACCTCGAGAACCGCAACCGTAGAAATAATATTCGTATCAGAGGTCTACTGGAAGCAACTGGGGATAATGACCTCGAACCATCTATAAGAGGCATCTTTAATACCATTCTGGGTAACCCTGTCACTGAACCGCTGCGCTTTGACCGTGTGCATCGTGCTCTAAGACCCAGAAAAGCTAACTCGGATCAACCTAGAGACGTTATTTGTCGCCTACATTACTTTGAGGATAAAAATGCTATCATGATGAAGATGTGGGGCCTGCCTAACGTAGACTTTGACGGAGCAGTCATCACCATATTTCCAGACCTCTCCAAGGATACGCTGGATCGTCATAGAGCCCTGAAACCGCTCCCTGATCAGTTACGCTCAGACGGGATCACGTACAGATGGGGATTCCCAGCCTGCCTGATCGCCACGAAAAATGGCCGCTCCTATATGCTAAGATTCCCAGAGGAACTTTCAACTTTCCTACATGATCTTAATCTTCCGTCAATGGAGCTCCCAGGCTGGCAAGATCCAATCCCCAAATTTTCGAGCCTTCTGGACCCACCTTGGAGAAAGACCCCCTCAAAGAAGAGACGTACCTCCCTCCCAGGCTCTGCACAAAAGCATGGTTGACCTGTGTATTTTCTCACACGTAATAATTTCATTTATAGACAATCATTTACCTACAGGTTATCTATATTGAGTCAGATTTTGGCCGCAGATTTATTTTTTTTTTTTCAATTTCTGCCTATCTATATTTGGCCAAAACTGACATACCATCGAACTGACCAAAGTTTTTGCCAAATTGGTCCACATTTGTGATACCTGTGTAGGATATATGTTGGTTAAAATGATCCTGGTTCTGCATAGATAATTTTCATGTTACTAACTGGAACTAATTCTTTATCTACAGTTATAAGTTATTTGTTTTTCATAGGCCGTGCGCTGTTGGTGCGCACTTTACCTTCTACCTCCTCTCTTACCAAATAAACTCGTCCCCCTTTCCTTCTGGGGCTGGCGAGGACGATTGGCCTTACAGTTGTTCTATTCAATCCCTATCCGGGGATTGGGATGGCCTCTCGTTCTTTCTTTCCCCAATGGGAACACTGCAGATTTCTGCGTGATGTTAATTTGTTTCTTACAAGATGTTTGCTTCACGTATGTGATTTCTATATAGGCTCATTCTTTTCTTCTTTTCTGTATCTCTCTCTCCAAAAATCCCCCTGTTCTCCTTCCCCTCCACTCCCCCCTTCTTGCTGGCATGCATGGATGGGTAGGCTGAAGGAACACGCTCTGCTTTAATAATGGCTACATTAAAGTTTGTATCATACAATGTTAGGGGTCTTAATGTCGCTGCTAAGCGTCACCAAATAGTTCATGAGCTAAAACAAGCCACATGCTCCATTGCTTTTCTTCAAGAAATGCATTTAACTCACACAACATCTGTTAAGTTAACCTCCTCCCACTTTCCGCAGTGGTACTATAGCCTATCTGATACTAATAAAGCTAAAGGAGTTGCCATTGGATTCTGCAGGGGTGTATCCTTCAGGCTATCTGATATGTTAGCAGATGATCATGGTCGCTTTCTTTTTCTTCGGGGCTTTATAGGTAACACTCAATGCACTCTTGCAAATGTGTATTGTCCAAACCATGACCAGCCAAATTTTCTCTCACGAATTCTCACTAAACTTTCGCACTTTGCCAAGGGTCTTACTATCCTAGCGGGTGACATAAACATGCCATTAGACCCTATACTTGATACATCCCAAGGCCGCTCTAATATTTCTTTCAAACGACTGAAATTTGTTAAATGAAAACTTCTGAATCTCCAATTAATGGATGTCTGGCCTCTCCTCCATCCTAAGGAGAAAGATTTCACATTTTTCCTCAACACACCAATCTTATTCCAGAATACATAACATATTTTTAGATCATTTCCATCTTCCCCTCCTGCAATCCGCTCAAATAGGAACCGCATCTATATCAGACCATGCACCTGTATCAATGACGTTGACCATGCCTTCCTTACCAAGACGCACTAACAACTGGAAACTTAATGACTCCCTTCTTTCTAATGAAGCTGAGGTTTCCATGTTAGCCTCTCACTTATCACAATACTTTAAGGAAAATAAGCCCTCTGACACCTCTCCCTCCGTTTTATGGGAAGCTCATAAGGCTACTATCAGGGGCCGTCTTATTGAGCTTGGTGCTAGGAAAAAAAGGGAGCATGGTCAACAAATTATTCAGGTTCTACAACAGATAGCAGATCTCGACAAACAACACAAGCTTTCTCTGCATATTGAGCATCTTCAATCCCTCATACTTAAACGAGAGGAATGAAAGTCTCTTCTCAACTTAGACACTAAGAGAAAATTCCAACGCCTATCTCAGAAATTTTATGAGTGGGGTAACAAACCAAGTAAATTATTAGCTAGATCTTTAAAGACTAAACAGTCGCATTTCGGCATTTTCATTTATTTTCAAAATCAAACTCCCATCAGGAGAGCTAGTCCACGCAACTCCAGATATTGCTAAGGCCTTTAGAGAATACTATTCGGACCTGTACAATGTTAAAAACGACTTGTCCTCTATACCTCAAAAAGAAAGGAGAAAGCCGCATGCTTTCCTATTTGAAAGAAGCTAACCTACCTAAATTGCCCATATCTGTTCTTAAAGACATGGAGGAAGATTTCTCGGTAGAGGAATTCCAGGCAGCATTGAAATCTTCCCCATCCGGTAAAGCCCCTGGAACTGATGGGTTCACTATTTTAGACTACAAAACATTCAGTGACGTCTTGCTCCCTCGCCTCTGTGCATATGCAAACTCTATTTCTCACTCTTCTGGTTTACGCCCGGAATCTCTTTCCACTCATATTACTGTCATTCCTAGACCTGATAAAGATCCTACCCTATGCAATAGTTTCAGGCCAATATCATTAATAAACGTTGACATTAAATTACTGGCCAAGGTTATGGCAAATCGCCTGTTGCCTCTATTGTCCAGCTGGATATCAGCTGATCAATCAGGTTTTATACCCAATAGAGAAGCAAAAGATAACTCCCTTCGTGCAATTTCCCTAATCCAATATGTCCAGAGATGCGCCCAGCCCACCCTACTCCTTTCCACTGACGCTGAGAAGGCTTTTGATAAGGTGGACTGGGAATATCTTAAGATGACTTTACGACACTTTGGGCTGGGACCTAAAATGTTTTATCGAATTTCATCCCTTTATTCTAACCCTACAGCACAAATTAGGATTAATGGAATGTTGAGTGACTCTTTCATCTTACTTAATGGAACCAGGCAGGGCTGCCCCCTCTCACCTCTTCTCTTTGCTATTACCTTAGAACCCTTCCTAGCTACTATTCGGCATAATGTTAATATCAAAGGCATACAAATAGGCAAAAGATCCCATAAATACGCAGCTTATGCTGATGATGTACTATTCTTTATTCAGCAGCCACGCATCTCAATTCCAAATTTAATGACTGAATTCACCAATTTTCACTTAATCTCTAACTTTAAAATAAATTTATCCAAATCCGAAATTTTAAACATTAATATTCCCAAGTCGGAGGCACTTTCCCTTAAACCTCTTTTTCCCTTTAAATGGGAACCGAAATGCATGAAGTACCTGGGCATTTCTCTTACTCCTCATCCCCATTCTCTCTTTTGATATAATTATATCCCCCTGCTAAATAGGATTAGAGATGACTTACGAAAATGGTCCAATTTATCACACACTTGGTTGGGGAAGGTAAATATAATTAAAATGAATATATTGCCCCGCATCCTTTTTGTTTTTCAAATGCTCCCATTAGGTGTACCGGTAGGGTTCTTTACCATATTACAGACCATGATCTCCAGATTTATTTGGAAGAACGGACATTCCAGATTATCCAAAGGGCTATTGTTTCGCTCCAAATGCTCAGGAGGTCTGGCACTTCCTAACTTCGAGGCATATTATCAAGCGGTTATTCTTTCCAGAAATGGCTGATTGGAAATATGCTCTCAACTCGAAATTATGGGTACAACTTGAATATTTTTTAAGCGGAACAGATCTTTCAATAGCCCCCTGGATACCCCGCTCTTGCAGGAATCTGGCCCGAACTACTTCGGCTCTTACCATATCCTCTTTAGATATATGGGACGCACTACACAAAAAGTTTTCATGGAATTACAATTCCCCTATATTACCTCTCCTCAACCATAAATATTTTTTACCGGGTTTACTAGACCCAGGCTTTAAATCATGGCGATCCGAAGAACCTCTCTTACTACATCATGTTCTCCGTGACAACGCACTTAAACCATTACATATGATCCTTGCCCCTAAACCTACTACATTTCTCGATAAATGGAGATACCACCAACTACAACATTTAAGTTCCCTTCCTACTCCGCTTAGAGGTATTGATGATCTACATGCTATAGAGGAAATTTTTTATCCTAAAGATCCCCCTCTGCATGGCATTTCTCTATTTTACAAAGCTCTCATTGCTCTTCAAAATCCCGACTTCCCACCTTTCCTGGCTAAATGGGAATCTGATTTAGATTCCTCCCTCACCGACAAACAAAAGGATAGGATCCTTCAATTAGCACATACTTCCTCCCTAGCCTCAAGAATGTCAGAGGTGAACTATAAATTGCTGACTAGGTGGCACTACACCCCAGCTAGACTACACCAAATGTTCCCCGACAGTTCCCCATTGTGTTGGGGGAACTGTGGGAACAAAGCTACCCACGCGCACATCTGGTGGTTTTGCCCACTAATTCGACCTTTTTGGGATACCATTCGTAGTCTAATAGTACAGATTTCGGATATCACTGTACCCAATGACCCATGGGCTATCCTCTTCCATTCTACAACAACTCCCACAAGACTGTATAAACGTTCAATTATTCCTCACTTACTGAACACTGCCAAAGCCTTAATTCCGATTCTATGAGGCCAACCAACAATCCCCTCTATTAAAACTTGGTTACAAATGGTCGATAATGTGCACCTTATGGAAAGTATCACCCACAGCATTAGAGGTACTTCCATGAAACATTCTCTTACCTGGGATTCTTGGATAAAATTTAAATCCACCTCCACCTATAGGGACCTTTTAATGCAAACCCCTTAAATCTATTGACCAAGCTTAGCCATTTAAATCCCAATATCTCATCTTTTTTCAATTTACTGTCATGCATGCCAGCAACACCCCCCCATCCTCCTTCCTTCCCTCCCCACTATCTGTTCTCTTATTTCTCCTACTCTCCTTTTTCCCATCTATACTCTTTTCTATTACCTAATTCTCCCATCTTCCTCTTTGCTGTCCTCTCGTATTCCTCACTTTCTTTAAACTAAAGCAAAGTTTTCTCTTCGTTATGTTTGGTTTCAAGGGCTCACATAGTGTGAATCCACTGTTTACTTAGGTGTTACAATAGCACTTTATATAACATTATAGCCATTTATTGGATTAGTGGTTCATATCTATTTGATGTAGTTGATGTGTACTGAAACCTATGTTATTTTATTCCCAAGAATGTATATATTTTGAGACATTTGTATATCTTTGCTTTATTTTTCTTTAATAAAAACTTATTAAACAAAAAAAAAAAAAAAAAATGTTCGAATTCATCATGCATTTTATCTTTCATTGTTCGTAAAAAAAGAAAAAAAAGAAAAAAGAAGAGTTCCTACCCTGGTGATATTATACTAGAACTAAGGTCGAAGAATGTATATCTTTTTTTTTTTTTTTTTTTTAACTTTGACAGCAAAAAAAAAAAAAAAATTAGAAATTCATTACAATGTTCTAATTCATCATGCATTTTTATCTTTCATCGTTCGTAAAGAAAAAAAAAAAAAGAAAAAAATAGTGCCTACCCTGGAGATATTATACTAGAACTAAGGTCGAAGAATGTATATCTTTTTTTTTTTTTTTTTTTAACTTTGACAGCAAAAAAAACAAAAAAACAAAATTAGAAATTCATCACAATGTTCTAATTCATCGTGCATTTTATCTTTCATCGTTCATTAAAAAAAAAGAGAAAAAAAGAAAAAAAGAGTGCCTAACCTGGAGATATTATACTAGAACTAAGGTCGAAGAATGTATATCTTTTTTTTTTTTTTTTAACTTTGACAGCAAAAAAAAAAAAAACAAAATTAGAAATTCATCACAATGTTCTAATTCATCATGCATTTTTATCTTTCATCGTTAGTAAAAAAAAAAAAAGAAAAAAAAAAAAAGAAAAATAGAGTGCCTACCCTGGAGATATTATACTAGAACTAAGGTCGAAGAATGTATATCTTTTTTTTTTTTTTTTAACTTTGACAGCAAAAAAAACAAAAAAACAAAATTAGAAATTCATCACAATGTTCTAATTCATCGTGCATTTTATTTTTCATCGTTCTTAAAAAAAAAAGAAAAGAAAAAAGAAGAGTGCCTACCCTGGTGATATTATACTAGAACTAAGTTTGAAGAATGTATATTTTTTTTTTTTTAACTTTGACAGCAAAAAAAAAAAAAAAACAAAATTAGAAATTCATCACAATGTTCTAATTCATCATGCATTTTTATCTTTCATCGGTAGTAAAAAAAAAAAAGAAAAAAAAAAAAAGAAAAATAGAGTGCCTACCCTGGAGATATTATACTAGAACTAAGGTCGAAGAATGTATATCTTTTTTTTTTTTTTAACTTTGACAGCAAAAAAAAAAAAAAAACAAAATTAGAAATTCATCACAATGTTCTAATTCATCATGCATTTTATCTTTCATCTTTTATAAAAAAAAAAAGAAAAAGAAAAAAGAAGAATGCCTACCCTGGAGATATTATACTAGAACTAAGGTCGAAGAATGTATATCTTTTTTTTTTTTTTTAACTTTGACAGCAAAAAAAAAAAAAATAAAATTAGAAATTCATTACAATGTTCTCATTCATCATGCATTTTATCTTTCATCGTTCGTTAAAAAAAAAAAAGAAAAAAAGAGTGCCTAACCTGGAGATATTATACTAGAACTAAGGTCGAAGAATGTATATCTTTTTTTTTTTTTTTTTAACTTTGACAGCAAAAAAAAAAAAAACAAAATTAGAAATTCATCACAATGTTCTAATTCATCATGCATTTTTATCTTTCATCGTTAGTAAAAAAAAAAAAAGAAAAAAAAAAAAAAGAAAAATAGAGTGCCTACCCTGGAGATATTATACTAGAACTAAGGTCGAAGAATGTATATCTTTTTTTTTTTTTTTTAACTTTGACAGCAAAAAAAAAAAAAAAACAAAATTAGAAATTCATTACAATGTTCTCATTCATCATGCATTTTATCTTTCATCGTTCGTTAAAAAAAAAAAAAAGAAAAAAAGAAAAAAAGAGTGCCTAACCTGGAGATATTATACTAGAACTAAGGTCGAAGAATGTATATCTTTTTTTTTTTTTAACTTTGACAGCAAAAAAAAACAAAAAACAAAATTAGAAATTCATTACAATGTTCTAATTCATCATGCATTTTATCTTTCATCTTTTATAAAAAAAAAAAAGAAAAAGAAAAAAGAAGAGTGCCTACCCTGGAGATATTATACTAGAACTAAGGTCGAAGAATGTATATCTTTTTTTTTTTTTTTCTTTGTCAATAATGAGCCTCATTACCATTGAAATGCTGATTGGATTCAATCAAGAAAGGTTTTGCTCTCCTTATTCCACTTGATTGGAAAATTGACAGGGGTCCTTGGCTACGGGGCGGCTTTTGCGTTTCCAATGGCCCCCTTGGCCTTTTTTTCGTTTTCTACTCCGCGCCCTCCAACGAAGAGAAAAAAAGAAACAAAAAAAAAAAAACCCTTTCTGATTCCACCTTATCTAGGAAGATGCTAATTACCATTCAGAAAAGGCTCTTCTCTTGCATGCCTGCGAAACCCAAAGTGCGTATTTTTTTTTTTTTTTTCACACCGACCAGACTTGTCAATTAAAAAGGAGGGAAAAAAAAAATTCCATTTGCACGTGCGAGGGTGAGGTGTTTTATTTATTTAATAATTTTGGCAAGCTGTCTCTAGACAACCAAAGAGAGAGAAAGAGAGAGAGAGAGAGAGAGAGAGAGAGACTTTTTTTTTTGGAAGGGCGAGGTATACACTGGTGTGAAAAAAAAAAATCTCATCATAGGCCCAATAAACAAACATCATGGCGATAGGATAAATATTTTCTATGTGTTGATGAGGCTTATTAAACTTTCAGTTTGCATTTTTTTATTTCTTTACGGTAATTTTGGACCTTTAATTTCTTAACAGTGCACTACAGTGATTTCTAAAAGTTTAGTTTTCTTTTTAAATAACAAATATGACATCCTTATCTGCTCTGTGTAATGGTTTTGCACAGAGCATCCCTAGATCCTCCTCTTCTCTGGTCCCCCGCCTGAGCTCCTGCCCCCCCCCCCCCTCCCCCGCCGAGTGCACACATTAGCAAGCCGCTTGCTATAGGGGTATTCGTGTGTGCTTGCTCCTAAACCCCTGTACTCTGTGTGTCCATTGGCAGGAGCCAATGGCTGCTTTCTCTAAGCCAGCGGTCTACAAACTGAAGCCCTTTGTTTACCTTGGATGCTGACCTTTGCGTGTCTTAGGGCACTTTTCCTGCCACTGACACCAACAAAGCGGCTTAATTCCTGTTACTAACATCAACAACAGGGCACTATTCCTCCCACTGAAACCAATGATGGGGCACTATTCCTCCCACTGAAACCAATGATGGGGCACTATTCCTCCCACTGAAACCAATGATGGGGCACTATTCCTCCCACTGAAACCAATGATGGGGCACTATTCCTCCCACTGTAACCAATGATGGGGCACTATTCCTCCCACTGAAACCAATGATGGGGCACTATTCCTCCCACTGTAACCAATGATGGGGCACTATTTCTCCCACTGACACCAATGATGGGACACTATTCCTCCCACTGATACCAATGATGGGACACTATTCCTCCCACTGATACCAATGATGGGGCACTATTCCTCCCACTGATACCAATGATGGGGCACTATTCCTCCCACTGATACCAATGATGGGACACTATTCCTCCCACTGATACCAATGATGGGACACTATTCCTCCCACTGATACCAATGATGGGGCACTATTCTTCCCACTGATACCAATAAAGGGGTACTATTCCTCCCACTGATACCAATGATGGGGCACTATTCCTCCCACTGACACCAATGATCGGACACTATTCCTCCCACTGATACAAATGATGGGACACTATTCCTCCCACTGATACCAATGATGGGGCACTATTCTTCCCACTGATACCAATAAAGGGGCACTATTCCTCCCACTGATACCAATGATGCGACACAATTCCTCCCACTGATACAAATGATGCGACACTATTCCTCCCACTGATACCAATGATGGGACACCATTTGTCAGGGCTGGGCTCAGCCCTTCCTTCTCTGAGCTGGCCGCTCAGCTGTTGGCTAATTGCCAGCTCCTATCTCTCCACAGTGACTCAGCTGTTGATGATATCCTGCTCGCCAGTCCTGCCTACCTAAGCTATCCAGTCCAGATGATCTCTGCCTTTGCTTTGGTCACATCTCTAGAGACGCTCTCCTGTGTTCCTGTTAAAGACTTGCTTGAATGACATCCCTTCTGGCTCCAGATCATGCATACTGTTCTACTACGCTCATCTCTGGCTCCCTGACATTTTGGCTTGTCTGACTATCCGTTCCGGTTCCTGAACTATGTTTTGACTATGTTTACTCTTTACCTTTTTTTATTATTATTAAATAAGTGAGATTTTACTGTACTTCTGTCTCAGTCTGATTCATGGTTTCTGACACCGTTCCTCCCACTGATACCAATGATGGGACACTATTCCTCCCACTGATACCAATGATGGGACACTATTCCTCCCACTGATACCAATGATGGGGCACTATCTCTCCCACTGATACCAATGATGGGGCACTATTCCTCCCACTGATACCAATGATGGGGCACTATTCCTCCCACTGATACCAATGATGGGGCACTATTCCTTCCACTGATACTAACGATGGGGCACTATTCCTTCCACTGATACCAATGATGGGGCACTATTCCTCCCACTGATACCAATGATGGGGCACTATTCCTCCCACTGATACCAATGATGGGACACTATTCCTTCCACTGATACTAATGATGGGGCACTATTCCTTCCACTGATACCAATGATGGGACACTATTCCTTCCACTGATACCAATGATGGGGCACTATTCCTTCCACTGATACCAATAACGGAGTACTTTTTCTTCCACTGACACCAACAATGGTGCACTATTCCTCTCCCTAATGCCAAAGATGCACTGTTTACTTCCACTGACGTCAGAACAATTTCTACTCCCAATGGCCACTGCTCCCCCCCTAAAGTCTGAAGGACAGTAAACAGGCCCTTTGTTTAGAAAGTTTGGAGACCCCTGCTCTAAGCCAATGAGAACTGAGAGAGCCTCAGCCCTTGTGCACACCGCTGGATTGAGATGGGACTCAGGTGAGCATGGGGGGGGGGGCAGGGGGTTTAGGATGTGTAGTATATAGCGAGGACAGTGCAACTGCTCAGTACTTCAGCAAATATTTATCCCCTTCCCTCCCTCCCCGCTCGCATCCCTTCAAAAAGTTCTGAACCCCTAGGGGTGCAGGGGGAATTGGCTATTATGTGACCACTCTAATTGGCTGCCACAGTTACAAATTCCTACCTTTTGGCCTTCTTAAGAAATAGCTGTTTGTTTGCCTGTCCATGTGCAGAGTGAATGTAAATGGGAGTGATTTTACAATTATCAATCAACTGCTGCACCTGCAGGGCTCTAATGAGGAAAGCAACAGTGTCTGCATCCCTTTAGACATGATTTCCCTTTGGGAGTCTCTCACTAAATATTACATTTTTGTTGCAGTGGATGCCCAAAATCTGACTTACAGTATCTAACATAAGTGAGCACACTCCTCACATTTTTGTAAATATTTTCTTCTATCTTTTCATGTGACAACACTGAAGAAATGACACTTTGCTACAATGTAAAGTAGTGAGTGTACAGCTTGTATAACAGTGTAAAGTTGCTGTCCCCTCAAAATAACTCAACACACAGCCATTAATGTCTAAACCGATGGCAACAAAAGTCAGTACACCCCTAAGTGAAAATGTCCAAATTGGGCCCAAAGTGTCAATATGTTGAGTGGCCACCATTATTTTCCAGCATTGCCTTAACCCTCTTGGGCATGGAGTTCACCAGAGCTTTACGGGTTGCCACTGGAGTCCTCTTCCACTCCTCCATGATGACATCACAAAGCTGGTGGATGTTAGAGACTTTGCGCTTCTCCACCTTCCGTTTGAGGATGTCCCACAGATGATTAATAGGGTTTAGGTCTGGAGACATGCTTGGCCAGTCCATCACCTTTACCCTCAGCTTCTTTAGCAAGGCAGTGGTGGTCTTGGAGGTGTGTTTGGGGTGGTTATCATGTTGGAATACTGCCCTGCGGTCCAGTCTCTGAAGGGAGGGGATCATGTTCTGCTTCACTATGTCACAGTACATGTTGGCATTCATGGTTCCCTCAATGATCTGTAGCTCCCCAGTGCCGGCAGCACTCATGCATCCCCAGACCATGACACTCCCACCACCATGCTTTACTGTAGGCAAGACACACTTGTCTTTGTCCTCCTCACCTGGTTGCCCCCACACACGCTTGTCACCATCTGAACCAAATAAGTTTATCTTGGTCTCATCAGACCACAGGACATGGTTCCAGTAATCCATGTCCTTAGTCTGCTTGTCTTCAGCAAACTGTTTGTGGACTTTCTTGTACATCATCTTTAGAAGAGGCTTCCTTCTGGGACGACAGCCATGCAGACCAATTTGATGCAGTGTGCGGCGTATGGTCTGAGCACTGACAGGCTGACCCCCCACCCCTACAACCTCTGCAGCAATGCTGGCAGCACTCATACGTCTATTTCCCAAAGACAACCCCTGGATATGACGCTGAGCACGTGCACTCAACTTCTTTGGTGGACCATGGCGAGGCCTGTTCTGAGAGGAACCTGTCCTGTTATACCGCTGTATGGTCTTGGCCACCGTGCTACAGCTCAGTTTCAGGGTCTTGGCAATCTTCTGATAGCCTAGGCCATCTTTATGTAGAACAACAATTCTTTTTTTCAGATCCTCAGAGTGTTCTTTGCCATGAGGTGCCATGTTGAACTTCCAGTGACCAGTATGAGAGAGTGAGAGCGATAACACCAAATTTAACACACCTGCTCCCCATTCACACCTGAGACCTTGTAACACCAACAGGTCACATGACACCGCAGAGGGAATATGGCTAATTGGGCCCAATTTGGACATTTTCACTTAGGGGTGTACTGACTTTTGTTGCCAGTGGTTTAGACATTAATGGCTGTGTGTTGAGTTATTTTGAGGGGACAGCAAATTTACACTGTTATACAAGCTGTACACTCACTACTTTACATTGTAGACAAGTGTCATTTCTTCAGTGTTGTCACATGAAAAGATAGAAGAAAAGATTTACAAAAATGTGAGGGGTGTACTCACTTTTGTGAGATACTGTATATAGTTACATAGTTAGTCTGGTTGAAAAAAATAAAGCAAACACAATTGGAAAACCTCCATGTACATAATTCCTTCCTGATCCCCCAAGAGGCAATCAGATAAAAACAATTAATTAAAAAATAAAAAAATAAACAAAAAAAAATCAGCAATACCAAATATGTTAGATCATATTTTTCACTAAAGTTTATGAACACTTCAGACACACTTCCAAACAAGCTCTATTTGATACTGTGATATGGAGCAAGTCCTGGCTGTCATTTTTACAGCCGGAATTTGCTGGCAATAGTGGCTAGAGAGCAGTGGTTGGAGAAGAGGAAGAAGAGGAAGAATCTCCTTTTATTCAAACATTACCTATGCTATTCAAAACTTAAATACAAGAAATTAAGAATCTTCTTATTTATCCAAAACTAAAAAAAAAAAAAAAAATCTGGTTTTACGCACATAATAAAATCCCCCCCCCCCCCCCCCCCACCTTTCATCACAGTGAAGTTCTGAACCAGACAAGTGAAGCCACCATGCTTTCATAAAAAGTAATTGCATGCAAATAGAATAATAGAATTATAGTGAGCCTATGTTTTTTCTTCTGCTTTGTGTGCCTTTATTAGAAATCATATACAATTTAAATAATGCATTTTTTATTAAAAATTAACTACCTTGTTGATTTGATTTTGCAAGAATGCAGAATAGGTGATCAAGGAGGAAAAAAAAAATGGCATTACAGACTGTAATTGGAAGAATAATACTAAATATTGTATATTCACAATGGGACAGTTTGATTGGTAACGTGTTGTTTTTCGCTATAGATTTTTTTTCCATAAAGCGGTTGGACTCGGGTTCTCCTGGGGTTCTGCACTGTTATGTTTTTTGGTACAGGGCTTTTAATAAGATGTAAATTCTAACTGAATGACATTGAGTTAGCTAAATTATTGTGCAGTGTACACAATTTTTTAAAAATAAAATACAGTAGTACCTCGGATTAGGAGCATAATTCGTTCAAGAAGAATGCGTGTAATCCAAAGCACTCGTATATCAAAGCGAGTTTACCCATAGAAGTCAATGGAAACGAAGATAATTGTTTCTAGTGTCACTGCTGGTGTGTGCAGTACCGCATGTGGCCAGAGGTGCAGGGGGGGGCGCTGGAGATACTCGGAAACACTCGGACTAAGGATATTGCCGAAACGCGTCAGCTTTATTGTTTTATTGTCACTCTGATGTACCAATAAACGACACTTCAAGGATTACAGTTTTGCCGGCTCTCCTTATTACTGGGAAACACTCAGACGCTCGGAGACCGCTCAAAGACATTCCCAAGTGTCTCCCAGCGTCAACGGCGCCCCCACACCTCTGGCCACATGTGGTACTGCACACCCCAGAGGCTTGAATCCTGCTCATCTTGCAAGACAACACTCGCAAATTGAGTCAGGATTATAAAATAAACAAAAAATAGCTCGTATTGCGAAACGCTCGTAAACCGAGTTACTCGCAATCCGAGGTTTCACTGTACTGTTATTCGTTATATGTGGCATATCAGAACTGCTGAAATCCTGCCGCCTCTTTGCTGCCACTTCAGGTTTACATGCACTCCAGTGATGGCTTCATGGCATGTCTCCCATTTATCTGTACCATACCTTTCTCCTAAATGAGGGTCTGGTATAGATGTCAATGGGGGGGCAATATGAAAACGAAAACACGAAAGCAGTATGGGATTCCCCTATAATTGATATCAGGATCCTTAGGTCTGCTATACATTTTAAGGGGAACCCCACGTAAAGAAAAACAGAAAAAAAAAAAAATCTATGCTAGAATTCTATACTAGACTAAATTCTATACTAGACCCTTTGGGGTTGATTTACTTAAACACCTGAAGACCACGCCTTTTTCTGACACTTGTTGCTTCCAAGTTAAAATCAGTATTTTTTTGCTAGAAAATTACGTAGAACCCACAAACATTAATCCCTCATTTGCACTTAAAATTATTCAAAATGCCAAGTTTGACTGTTTTGAAAACTGCAATTTTTAAAAAAAATCTGGCACCTTTATGGCTCCAGTAAGCAGGAAGTGATGTCATGACATCGCTTCCGAGTTAGTAGATCCAAGACCCGATCAAAGCCGATTCCGGATTTGTTCGGCTCTCCAGCCAGCCGGCGGACGTGCCCGGTGGGACAGGAGAGCCGGGTGGAGCGGTGGAAGGCGGGGAGGCGGGGGACATCCCCTCCCGCTGCTTGTGATAACAATCGAGCGGCTGCTTAGCTGCATCGGTTGTTATAAGAAAGCTGACTGGCGGCTCTAATCATTGGTACCAGGGTGAAGCCTGAAGGATTCCACATGTACTGTCATTTTAAGGCTGGCTCCACCCAGGAGTGATGACAAGTCTGCAGCTGCATATCATCCCGCTCAGGGCCGTCTTTAAGGCGGGGCAAACGGGGCACCTGCCCTGGGCCCAATCTTTGTTGGGGGGCCCACGCTAATCGCACATTGGGGCCCCGATGGCAGCTTTGCAAAGCGCACAGAGGACACGGGAGGCTGTATTCCTTAACTGGCCAGCAGAGAGGGGGCCGGAGCTCGACTGACGCTCTAAACCCGCCCCATGCAGCCTGTATGCTCAGGGTGGAGCAGTTGTAGTGAGAGCAGAGAGTGGAAGCCCCGCCCCCAGACCTCTGAATGTTGTAGTGAGTTTGGCTGGCCAGGTATGTCCTTACATTCATAAAATGCCTGACTGCTGAAACCCTGAGCTGTGTTATTCAACTGTAAAGCTGTGCATTGCTGAAAGTTCTCTGACCATCTCCTGTATAATGTCTTCAGTCTCTGATTGTCACCTGTAGTATGTCTTCAGTCTCTGATTGTCACCTGTAGTATGTCTGCAGTCTCTGATTGTCACCTGTAGTGTGTCTGCAGTCTCTGATTGTCACCTGTAGTATTTCTGCAGTCTCTGATTGTCACCGGTAGTATGTCTGCAGTCTCTGATTGTCACCTGTAGTATTTCTGCAGTCTCTGATTGTCACCTGTAGTATGTCTGCAGTCTCTGATTGCACCTGTAGTGTGTCTGCAGTCTCTGATTGTCACCTGTAATATGTCTGCAGTCTCTGATTGTCTCCTGTAGCATGTCCGCAGTCTCTGACCATCTCCTGTAGTATGTCTGCAGTCCCTGATTGTCTCCTATAGCATGTCCGCAGTCTCTAATTGTCTCCTGTAGTATGTCCGCAGTCTCTGACAATCTCCTGTAGTATGACTGCAGTCCCTGATTGTCTCCTATAGCATGTCCGCAGTCTCTGATTGTCTCCTATAGCATGCCCGCAGTCTCTGACCCTCTCCTGTAGCATGTCCACAGTCTCTGATTGTCTCCTGTAGTATGTTCGCAGTCTTTGACCCTCTCCTGTACTATGTCCGCAGTCTCTGATTGTCTCCTGTAGCATGTCCGCAGTCTCTGATTGTCTCCTGTAGCATGTCCGCAGTCTCTGATTGTCTCCTGTAATATGTCCGCAGTCTCTGACTGTCTCCTGTACTATGTCCGCAGTCTCAGATTGTCTCCTGTGGCATGTCCGCAGTCTCTGATTTTCTCCTGTAGTATGTCCGCAGTCTCTGATTGTCTCCTGTAGTATATCCGGTGTCTCAGATTGTCTCCTGAAGCATTTCTGCAGTCTCTGATTGTCTCCTGTAGCATGTCCGCAGTCTCTGATTGTCTCCTGTAGCATGTCTGCAGTCTCTGATTGTCTCCTGTAGCATGTCCACAGACTCAGATTGTCTCCTGTAGCATGTCCGCAGTCTCTGATTGTCTCCTGTAGTATGTCTGCAGTTTCTGATTGTCTCCCGTAGCATGTCTGCCGTCTCTGATTGTCTCCTGTAGCATGTCCGCAGTCTCTGATTGTCTCCTGTAGTATGTCCGCAGTCTCTTATTGTCTCCTGTAGTATGTCCGGCTTCTCAGGTTGTCTCCTGTAGCATGTCCGCAGTCTCTGATTGTCTCCTGTAGTATGCTTGCAGTCTCTGATGCTCTCTTGTAATATATTTGCACTCACTGACACTCTCCTGTAGTATGTGTATTAATGTACCACTTTACTTGGGATTATTTGGGATTGCTCCACTGCACAGTGAGTGGTAATAATGTGCATTAACCTGTAGCAACCAATCAGTGAACAGTAGTGATCTGCTGTAATCTGCTGTAATTTCGAGCAACCAATCAGTGAGTGGTAATGATGTGCTGTAACCCCTAGCAACCAATCAGTGAGCGCTAATAATGTTCAGTAACCTCTTGCAACCAATTGGCAAGCAGAAATTATGTGTTGTAACCTCTAGCAACCAGCCAGTGAGCGGTAAGGATAGGCTGTAACCTCTGAGAACCAATTGCAATCGCTGCGTGATCTGCTGCAGTAAACGGATTTTGAGTCCACCTGCTATTTTTTGTATGTCTCAGAATGGAGGGGGGCCCAAGAAAATGTTTGCCCAGGGCCCAATCAATATTAGAGACGGCCCTGATCCCACTACAACCCCCCCCCCCGAAACAGAATGAAGTACAGGTACATTTTTTTCACAGCTTAAAGGGGTTGTAAAGGTTCCTTGTTTTTGTTTTTTTAAACCAACATCTCATACTTACCTCCTCTGTGCAGTTGGTTTTTCACAGAGTGGCCCCCAAACCTCCTCTTCTGGGGTCCCTCCGCAGTGCTTCTGGCTCCTCCTCTTCTCGTGTGCCCCGTCGGAGAAGCGTCCTCCTTCGGGACACCCTGACCCACTCAGGACTCGAGACACCGGCAGGTGCTGGTGTGCTCGTTCCCGTTGCGGGAATTACGGGGCTCAGGTAAGTATAGGGGGGGCTCGGGGGCTCTGCCTAAAATGCATTAAGGTGAAAAACGCTGAGGGTTTAGAACCCCTCTAAAGGGGTTCTAAAGCCTGAAGGTTTTTTTTACCTTCATGCATTCTATATTATTAAGTTTGAGAAATAAATCTTGCAGAATCAAGCAAGGATAATGATGAATGAGTAGAGCCGTGTGCCCGCATTCCTACAAATACCACTTCGGTAACTGCTAACTCTTGACTCTTGCTCTTCAAAGAATAATGGCATCTATTCATTCATAGTCCTATTCGCATGTATTGATAGGACAACACTTTTTTTTAGCTTTTTTGGCGTTCAAACCCTTGACAACACTGTTACATCCACAGATAAGTCTTTGAATAAAGCCAACATCTGTATGGTGGTATCATGTTAAGAAAGCAGGGCTAAGGTCTTTTGTCTTCTCTCTGAGAAGTAGCTTTTACTCGGCTTTCAATAAAGTGTCATTATATATACTGCCACTTACTGTACTGTATGTTCCACCTGAGAGTAGACTTTTTCACGACTTCTGCCTCTCGATAAAACATTAATCGGGGAGTGGTGATGGGCATAGCGATTGCAAATTTACCCAAGCGACTCAGCATGGGCTGTGGTGCATAAATACACATATACATTGTATTGTCAATAGTATTGGGACACCGGCCTTTACACGCACATGAACTTTAATGGCTTCCCGGTCTTAGTCCGGAGGGTTGAATATTGAGTTGGCTCCGCCCTTTACAGCTATAACAGCTTCAACTCTTCTGGGAAGGCCGTCCACAAGGTTTAGGAGGGTGTCTATGGGAATGTTTGACCATTCTTCCAGAAGAGCATTTTTGGGGTTGGCCACGGATGAAAAGGCCTGGCTCACAGTATCCGCTCTAATTCATCCCAAAGGTGAAAAAAATTTGTGAGTAAAGTTGGTGCCAACCTCTAAATCAGTGGTGGCTGGTAGGTTGCTCTAGGTAGGTTGGTCGTCGGTCGGGTCACCCGCACCCCCCACCCCCACCCCCGGTCGATCATCAAGCCTGGCACTTATCCCATCTAGGTTTCGAGCGGGCAGCGGGCGGGTTGCAGGCTCCCAAATGCAGCGGGCAGCGGCTCCTGTATCCTCTCCTCCTCTTCTGCATCACGGCAGCTTCCGCCATGCGTCTCCCCCCTCTTCCTCCTAGGCGTCCAATAAGATCACCCTGTCCTTTCAGCCAATCGGCTGTCCTTTCAGCCAATCAAGACCCGCTTCCGGATTGGCCGAGAGGAGGATCAGTGTGGCGATAGCGAATATTCATTCGCTATTGTCACACAACTGGGTGGGCAGTGCTCGGTACCTACTGTACCATACATCCATTCCCCAATTGGCCTACAAAAGGTCTCTCACCCTACACCTCATATACGCAGCAAACTATGTATACCCATTGGAGGGATAGTTCCCCCCCTAGCATCTGTGAATGGCTCCACAGAGTAGGGAAAATATCTGAGATGGAAGACCTAATTCATCAGGCGCAGGACTCCCCAGCAAAGTTCCATAAAACATGGGCCTGTTGGCTTCATTTTAAGGAATGGGCAGAATACCGCAATATCTTAACCCCGGCATTTTCTGAAACGGCGGGCCTTCCGCTTTGGGATAAAAGTGGTCTCCGCAGATAAGGCACTTCCTATTTAAATCCAAACCACAATCCAATTGGTGCAGAGATCAAACATCAAAATGGGGAAGGGAACTTGCAACAGACCCACAGAGTAGGGAAAATAGCTGAGATGGAAGAGCTAATTCATCAGGCGCGGGACTCCCCAGCAAAGTTCCATAAAACATGGGCCTGTTGGCTTCATTTTAAGGAATCAGCAGAATACCACAATATCTTAACCGGTTCACCATAGCTTGACCTGGGGGACAGGGCTTGACACCTAACAAATACACAGGACAAATACCCTTAGATATACACCCCCCTCCCCCCATCCCCACGTCTCTTTTCCCTTACCTGCTTTCCCCCATAATAATAATACATTAGGCTCACAGACGGACTTCGATGGCTTGGAACTCATATGATCTCCAACCATCGTTTAGCCTAGGAATTTAGTCATAGTAGACATGTGCGGTCTGTTTCGTACGAATCAAAAATTCGTACGAATTTCCGAAAATTCGCTCATTCGGAGGCATCCAAAATCCGAATTTCTATGCTTCCGAATGTTATACGAAATACGAAATTTCGTTGACGAATTTCGGATCCCAATTCCGTTACAACGGAAACGTGACTGGTGTTTTGTTGACCAATCAGAGGTTTTCTTCTGCTGCTGAGTGATTGTTGGGAAATTTACCTTTTTTAATATGGGAGTGGGATATGGGAGTGGGAGACTGGTACTGGTAGTCGATGGGAGAGTCTCTGCGGCATAATTCACCACAAGCCCACATTTTTTCTAGCAAAATGATCTGATTTTAACCAAACAACAAGTTTGAAAAATAGAGCCTGACCTCACAAATCCGCCTCTGGAAGAATGGTCAAACATTCCCATAGACACGCTCGAAGCTGTTATAGCTGCAAAGGGTGGACCAACCCAATAATGAACCCTACGGACTAAGACTGGGATGCCATTAAAGTTCATGTGCGTGTAAAGGCAGGTGTCCCAATACTTTTGACAATATAGTGTACGTAAAAAGCTATGTACCAGTCGCGGTGCGTCCTTTAAGGGCGCACGGGCGCCGCCCCCTCTCTCCAGCCACCCCCTCTATGACCAATAGATAGATTCATGCATTGCACGAATCTATCTATGGCCACCGCCGCCACCCCTAAATTACAGCCACAGGAGGGTGTTTTTGAAGCACCTGATTGGAGCCATAGGCTCTAATAGGCTTCAAAAAAGGTGAACTGTGAGCACAAAGCATTGCACTCGCAGTTCACCCAGGTGTGTTAGGAAAGCAAATAAATATTTGCTTTCCTAACACTGAACCGCCTCTCCGCCAATCAGGTGTGCGGGTCTGTTACCCATCACCTGATTGGCTGAAATGACAGGCACTGTGATTGGATGCCTATCAGGAGGAGAGGACAGGAGGAGATGCATGGAGGACACCGCTCGCCGCCGTCACCCGCTGCCCCACCGATGCAGGGTAAGTGCCGGGCAGATGGCGAGCGGGCGGGAAGTCACAGTGATCATTTGATGGGCACACTGGCGGTTTTCGATGGGCACAGTGGCAGAATTTGGTGGCAGCATTGGATGGGCACAGTGGCAGCTTGTGGTGGGAGCATTTGATGGTGCAGTGGCAGCATTTGATGGGCACAGCGGCAGCATTTGGTGGCAACATTTGATGGCACAGTAGCAGCATTTGATGGGCACGGTGGCAGCATTTGATGGGCACAATGACTGCATTTGATGAGCACAGAGGCTGCATTTGATGACACAGTGGCAGCATTTGATGGGCACAGTGGCTGCATTTGATGGGCACAGTGGCAGCATCTGAAGGGGCACAAAGGCTGCATTTGATGGGCACAATGGCTGCATTTGATGGCACAGTGGCAGAATTTGATGGGCACAGTGGCAGCATTTGATGGGCACAATGGCTGCATTTGATGGGCACAATGGCTGCATTTGATGGACACAGTGGCTGCATTTGATGGGCACAATGGCTGCATTCGATGGGCACAGAGGCTGCTTTTGATGTGCACAATGGCAGCATTCGAGGGGGTCACAGTGATCATGTGATGGGCACACTGGCAGTATTCGATGGGCACAGTGGCGGCATTGGATGGGCACAGTGGCAGCATTTGATGGGAACAGTGGCAGCAATTGGTGGCAGCATTGGATGGGCACAGTGGCAGCATTTGGTGGCAGCATTGGATGGGCACAGTGGCAGCATTTTATGGGCACAGTGGCACCATTTGGGGGCAGAATTTGATGGGCACAGTGGAAGTATTTGATGGGCACAGTGGCGGCATTTGATGGGCACAATGACTGCATTTGATGAGCACAGTGGCTGCATTTGATGACACAGTGTCAGCATTTGATGGGCACAGTGGCTGCATTTGATGGACACAGTGGCAGCATTTGATGGCACAGTGGCAGCATTTGATGGGCACAGTGGCTGCATTTGATAGGCACAGTGGCAGCATTTGATGGCACAGTGGCAGCATTTGATTGCACAATAGCTGCATTTGATGGGCACAATGGCTGCATTTGATGGCACAGTGGCAGAATTTGATCTGCACATTGGCAGCATTTGATGGGCACAGTGGCAGAATTTGATGGGCACAATGGCTGCATTTGATGAGCACAGTGGCAGCACTTGATGGGCACGGTGGCTGCATTTGATGGGCACAGTGGCAGCATTTGATGGGCACAGTGGCAGAATTTGATGGGCACAGTGGCTGCATTTGATGGGTACAGTGGCAGCGTTTGATGGCACAGTGGCAGAATTTGATGGGCACAGTGGCAGCATTTTATGGGCACAATGGCTGCGTTTGATGGGCACAGTAAGGCTGCAATTGATGTTTTTTTTCAGAATTTTTTCAGTTTGTTGAGCACCAGCTGCCACTGATATGTACTCAGAGTTGAGCTGTGTACGCTCAAGCCTACTAACACCACTTCAGTAACTGGTATCTCACATATCAATGACATTTTCATCTATAGTAATAATTGTGTGTATTGAAAGGATATCACTTCTCTCAGCCTTAAATACCTTGACAACGCTGTTAACATCCATGGACACATTTATGAATAAAGCTAACTTTGTCTTGTTAGGAGAATACTGTTGAGGGTCCTTTGCTTTCTCTCTGTTCATTGGTCCTTTATATGATTTTATTTGTGCGTTAGAGGTAATTATTCGAGGTTAGAAGTAGCTTTTATCGGGTTTTCAATGACATGTCAATAAACATGCCGCCACTTATGTTCCACCTGATAATAGACTTTTTCATGGTTTCATGAAGAATGGTTCTTCTCTGTGCCCGCTGACTTTCTTTTTGTATCAATAAACCTGTTATCGCCGAAGACTGCATTACTTAAGAGCGCGTGAGTTTGACCAATGTCAGACTATTGTTAATGAGTGGCAAATGACCCTCTTCGGCAGTTAGTAAATGTATTTTCATGTGTGGCAGGGCTTTTAAGATGAAATCCAGGTATGGATGTCTTTACAGCTTGGATCAATCTAACTATGCATATACTGTACCATACCTGTGGAATTCCCCCCCTGGATGCTGGAAACGAATGTAGTAGGCTCCCCTGGTAGCGGTGCACACTATAGTGATTTCCAGCCTCCAGGGGATCCCACAGGTATGGCATACAGTGGGGGAAAATAATGATTGTCTCCCCTGCAGATTGTGTAAGTTTTGCCCACTTACAAAGAAATGAAGGCTCTATTATTTTTATCATAGGTGTATTTTCAATGATAGAGACAGAATATCAACCAAAATTCCAGAAAAAAAAAACCACTTAAAACAAATGCTATAAATTGAGTTGCAGGTCGGTGAGAAAAATAAGTATTTGGTCCCCCAAGCAAAACATGACTTGGTGGAGAAACCCTTGTTGGCAAGCACAGAGGTCAGACGTTTCTTGTAGGTGGTGACTAGGTTTGCACAAATCTCAGGAGGGATTTTGGTCCACTCTTCTTTACAGATCTTCTCTAAATCCTTAAAGTTTCTTGGCTGTCGCTTGGCAACTCGAAGTTTCAGCTCCCTCCATAAATTTTCTATAGGATTAAGATCTGGAAACTGGGTAGGCCACTCCATGACCTTAATGTGCTTCTTCTTGAGCCACTCTTTAGTTGCCTTGGCGGTATGTTTTGGGTTATTGTCACGCTGGAAGACCCATCCATGACCCATCTTCAGTGTTCTGGCTGAGGGATGAAGGTTCTCATCTAAGATTTTACAATACATGGCCCCGTCCATTGGCCAATCAATACGGCAAAGTTAACCTATATCTTTAGCAGAGAAACAGCCCCAAAGCACAATATTTTCATCTCCGTGCTTGACTGTAGGGATGGTGTTCTTAGGGTCATAGTCAGCATTTTTCTTCTTCCAAACACGGCGAGTCGAGTTAATGTCAAAGAGCTCAATTTTGGTCTCATCTGACCACAGAACTTTCTCCCGATCCTTCTCTGAATCATTTAGATGTTCACTGGCAAACTTCAGAGAGGCCTTTACATGTACGTTCTTGAGAAGGTGGACTCGCCATGTTTTGAGGAAGAAAAATGCTGTCTATGACCCTAAGTACAATTCACCTATGATAAAAAGTATAGACCCTTCATTTCTTTGTAAGTGGGCAAACTTACAACATCTGCAGGGTATCAAATAATTATTTTCCCCATTACTAGACCAATGTAACCTTGTAAAAATATCCATACCTCAAATTCTTCAATTTTGAAAACCCAACTCTGGACTAATATGCAGAATATGTCTTCCTGGATGTTTAATCCAGAGCCGTCCCCTGCAGTACCTCTCCTCCACAAGATGTCCTTAATCTTTCAGGCTGAATGACACCCAGGGGTTGATTTACTAAAACTGGAGAGTGCAAAATCTGGTGCAGCTCTGCATGCTAACTTGAGCTTGTTCAGTTAAGCTTTGCCCAAAAAACCTGTGAACCTGTGAACATGCCATCCTGCACTCACACTATACTGATGCAGAGTGTGGCAGAAGACCAAAAGTGGATCCAGGGAGTCTCAAGACCATCCAGGAGACATCTAAAAAGTCAAGTAAAAAATAAAGCAGCTTCACGAGATGTCCTCAATCTTTCAAGCTGAATGATACCCAAGGTCAATCAATCCGGAAGACTAAGGAAAAATTGGGAGTGTAGATCAAAACATCCCTGTCCTTGAGCATGGCATTCTGCACCCACAGTATACTGATACAGAGAGCTGGAGAAGGCCAAAAGAGGACCAAGTTAGTAACGAGACCATCCAGGGGACATCTAAAAAGGCAAGTAAAAAAAAAGCAGCTTCAGCAGATGTCCTCAATCTTTCAAGCTGAATGATACCAAAGGTCAATCAATCTGGAAGACTAAGGAAGGATTGGGAGTGTAGGTCAAAAACACCCCTGTCCTTGAGCATGGCATTCTGCACCCATATTATACCAATACAGAGAGTTGGAAAAGGCCAAAAGAGCACCAGGTTAGTAACAACACCATCCAGGGGACATCTAAAAAGGCAAGTAAAAAAAAAGCAAAGCAAAGCAACTTCACCAGATATCCTCAGTCATTCAAGCTGAATGATACCCAGGCTCAATCAATGTGGAAGACTAATGCCTCGTACACACGGTCTGATTTTCTGACGGAAAATGTTCGATGAGAGCTTTTTGTCGGAAATTACGACCGTGTGTAGGCTCCATCGGACATTTTCAACCGGAATTTCCGTCGCACAAAATCTGAGATCTGGATCTCAAATTTTCGTACAACAAAATCCGTTGTTGGAAATTCCGATCGTGTGTACACAATTCCGACGCACAAAGTTCCACGTATGCTCGGAATCAAGCAGAAGAGCAGCACTAGCTATTGAACTTCATTTTTCCTTGGCTCTTCGCACGTGTTGTACGTCACCGCGTTCTTGACGTTCGGAATTTCCGACCAACTTTGTGTGACCGTGTGTATGCAAGACAAGTTTGAGCCAACATCCGTTGGGAAAAAAAACATGGATTTTGTTGTCGGAATGTGCGATTGTGTGTACGCGGCATTAGAAAAGATTGGGAGTGTAGGTAAAAACACACCTGTCCTTGAGCATGGCATTCTGCATCCATATTATACCACTACAGAGAGTTGGAGAAGGCCAAAAGAGGACAGAGTTAGTAACGAGACCATCCAAAGGACATCTAAATAGGAAGGGGGTCAAGCAGGGGGATGAGGGCCAATGTGGAAGAGGGCGGAGTCCAGAGCTTTAAAACAAAACCATGTGGATGCCTCACAAAGGACCCCAGAAAATAGGCATAAAAAGAGGGAACATGGTCACATGACCATGGCTTCAAGAAATTAATTTGGCATTCGAATGTTTTTTTTTATACTAGTGGTTAGTTAGAGGGGGCTAAAAGGTAGGGTTGGTGGGGGGTTGCTAATATTGTGGAGTCGGTCTTTAATATGTAATTTTTTTTAATTTTCCATAGAGCAGAGGAATATTAGACTGCCTATCAAACATTCATTGCTGTCCGTGTTCCTACTGGGTAGATGTAGCATCTTTATTAGTCCTGGCGAACCATTGCTACCATAACAGAAAGTGATTGGAAATCCATCACTTTACAGTCGTCATCGGGACAGGAAAATGGGGAAAATCTTCAAATGTATACTCCTATTCTGGTGGCAACTGTCTGGTCTCCTTTTGCCCACATTTCTTCTCACTTCCTGTTGCACCTCCATTTAGGCAGGTCTAATCTATGTTCTCCACTGCAGTGACAATGCAGATGGAGGAGCAAGTCGAGGGGAACCTAGTTTCTCTATGCTTTTCCTTGGACACGGGGAGGCAGCTGTTCGATTGGATGCTGGCACTCCATGTAACTTTGGTGGCCATCTTGGATCAGGCAGAGTCTGTTTAAGACCCTGGGTTTGGCGCACATTTTTGCAAGTGGCAGCGTAGGGACAGGATGCCCATCTGTCAAGGACAGAGCTTAGCATCAGGGAAAGGTTCCAGAGGAGTAGGGAAAGGGCAGGGGCAATCTGACAAGCCTCTTCATTTGGGTACAAACTGACCAGGCCGCATTTTGCTCCTTGAGACAGATGCTATCAGCACCTCTGAGACTTCAATTTACTGTTACATCGCTGCTATATACCTGTGAGTGTTCCCAGTAGTGTTGCCTTCGCGCTGGGTCCATTGTGTATTCCTGGACTTCTGTTACAATACAGTGATGGAGAAAAGTATTTGCTCCCCTGCTGATTTTGTACTTTTGCCCACTGACAAAAAATTATCAGTCTATAGTTTTAATGGTCGGTTTATTTTGGGTGAAAGTGTTGTGGTCAGATGAGACCAAAATCAAGCTCTTTGGCATCAACTCAACTCGCCATGTTTGGAGGAGGAGGAATGCTGTCTATGACCCGAAGAATACCATCTCCCCAGGTAGAAACATTATGCTTTAGGGGTGTTTTTTTTTCTGTTAAGCGGACAGGACACCTTCACAACATCAAAGGGACGATGGACGAGACCATGTACCATCAAACGTTGGGTGAGAACCTCCTTCCCTCATCTAGGGCATTACATATGGGTCATGGATGGGTATTCCAGCATGACAATGACCAAAAACACACAGCCAAGGCAACAAAAGAGTGGCTCAAGAAGAAGCACATGCAGGTCCTGGAGTGACCTAGACAGTCTCCAGACCTTCATCTCATTTTAATGGTCGATTTATTTTGGGTGAAAGTGCTGTGGTCAGATGAGACCAAAATCAAGCTCTTTGGCATCAACTCGCCATGTTTGGAGAAGGAGGAATGCTGTCTATGACCCGAAGAACACCATCCCCACTGTCAAACATGGAGGTATAAACATTATATTTTGGGTGTTTTTTTTTTCTTATAAGGGGACAGGACAACTTCACCGCATCAAAGAGACGATGGACGAGACCATGTACCGTCAAATCTTGGGTGAGAACCTCCTTCCCCCAGCCAGGGCATTGAAAATGGGTGGTGGATGGGTATTCCAGCACGACAATGCCCCAAAACACATGTCCAAGGCAACAAAGGAGTGGCTCAAGAGGAAGCACATGAAGGTCCTAGAGTGGCCTAGCCAGTTTCCAGACCTTAATCCCATAAAAAAAATGTGGAGGGATCTGAAGGTTTGAGTTCCCAAACCTCAGCCTCAGATCTTTAATGACTTGGAGAGGATCTGTAGAGAGGAGTGGGATAAAATCCCTCCTGATGTGTGCAGACCTGGTGGCCAACTACACGAAACGTCTGACCTCTGTGATTGCCAGCAAGGGTTTTGCCACAAAGTACTAAGTCATGTTTTGCGAAGGGGTCAAATACTTATTTCACTCATTAAAATGCAAATCAATTTATAACTTTTTTTTAAATGCGTTTTTCTGGATATTTTTGTTGTTATTCTATCTCTCACTGGTAAAATAAACCGACCATTAAAATTATAGACTGATCATTTCTTTGTCAGTGGGCAAACATACAAAATCAGTAGAGGATCAAATACTTTTTCCTTCACTGTATATTCCTGTTACTGCACTTGGAGTCCATGTGTTTCTGCCCACATTACGCTGTACCTACCCACATCCAGAACAGAAAGTGAAGGGAAATCTCCCCAAGACAGCAAAAGTAATGTAACAGGGGTTCTAACTTAGGGATGCACCGATACCGATACTAGTATCAGTATCGCTGCCGATACCAAGTATCGATACTCGTCCAATTGCTCCGATGCCTAATCTGATACCTGTTGTATCGGACCAGGCATCCTCAAGCTCAGTAAGAGGGCCGGGCAGCCTCACAGGTGATCGGTGCGGCAGTGCAGGCAGTTAAAAGTACAGATCTCCCTGTATAACGTTTCTGATAGCCGCTTCTCCTCCTCTCCCTCCCGCAGCTGTCAGGTGCTTTATTAAAAGTTATACAGGGAGATCTGTGCTTTTAACTGCCCCACTGCAGCACTGATCACCCCCGACTGTCCCCTATGTCCTCCTCCGGGTCCTCCTCCCTCTCTGCTCCTCGGCTCTCTGTGTCCTCCTCCGTCTCTCCAGCTCTCCATGTCCTCCTCCCTCTCAGTGGTGTCCTTCCTCTCTGCTCCTTGGCTCCCCGTGTCCTCCTCCCTCTCTCTGGCTCCCCGTGTCCTCCTCCCTCTCAGTGGTGTCCTCTTCCCTCTCTGTTTCTCGGCTCCCCGTGTCCTCCTCCCTCTCTCCGGCTCCCCGTGTCCTCTTCCCTCTCAGTGGTGTCCTCTTCCCTCCCTGTTCCTCGGCTCCCCGTGTCCTCATCCCTCTCTCCGGCTCCCCGTGTCCTCCTCCCTCTCTCCGGCTCCCCGTGTCCTCCTCCCTCTCAGTGGTGTCCTCCTCTCTCCCTGCTCCTCGGCTCCCCGTGTCCTCCTCCCTCTCTCCGGCTCCCCGTGTCCTCCTCCCTCTCTCCGGCTCCCCGTGTCCTCCTCCCTCTCAGTGGTGTCCTCCTCTCTCCCTGCTCCTCGGCTCCCCGTGTCCTCCTCCCTCTCTCTGGCTCCCTGTGTCCTCTTCCCTCTCAGTGGTGTCCTCTTCCCTCTCTGTTCCTCGGCTCCCCATGTCCCCCTCCCTCTCTCTGGCTCCCCGTGTCCTCCTCCCTCTCTCCGGCTCCCCGTGTCCTCTTCCCTCTCAGTGGTGTCCTCCTCCCTCTCTACTCCTAGGCTCCCCGTGTCCTCCTCCCTCTCTCTGGCTCCACATGTCCTCCTCCCTCTCTGCTCCTCGGCCCCCTGTCCTCCTCCCTCTCAGTGGTGTCCTCCTCTCTCCCTGCTCCTTGGCTCCCCGTGTCCTCCTCCCTCTCTCCTGCTCCCTGTGTCCTCTTCCCTCTCAGTGGTGTCCTCTTCCCTCTCTGTTCCTCGGCTCCCCATGTCCCCCGCCCTCTCTCTGGCTCCCCGTGTCCTCCTCCCTCTCTCCGGCTCCCCGTGCCCTCTTCCCTCTCAGTGGTGTCCTCCTCCCTCTCTGCTCCTAGGCTCCCCGTGTCCTCCTCCCTCTCTCTGGCTCCACATGTCCTCCTCCCTCTCTGCTCCTCGGCCCCCCTGTCCTCCTCCCTCTCAGTGGTGTCCTCCTCTCTCCCTGCTCCTCGGCTCCCCGTGTCCCCCTCCCTCTCTCTGGCTCCCCGTGTCCTCCTCCCTCTCTCTGGCTCCCCGTGTACTCCTCCCTCTCAGTGGTGTCCTCTTCCCTCTCTGTTCCTCGGCTCTCCGTGTCCCCCTCCCTCTCTCCGGCTCCCCGTGTCCTCCTCCCTCTCTCCGGCTCCCCGTGTCCTCCTCCCTCTCAGTGGTGTCCTCCTCTCTCCCTGCTCCTCGGCTCCCCGTGTCCTCCTCCCTCTCTCTGGCTCCCCGTGTCCTCCTCCCTCTCTCCGGCTCCCCGTGTCCTCTTCCCTCTCAGTGGTGTCCTCCTCCCTCTCTGCTCCTAGGCTCCCTGTGTCCTCCTCCCTCTCTCTGGCTCCACGTGTCCTCCTCCCTCTCTGCTCCTCGGCCCCCTGTCCTCCTCCCTCTCAGTGGTGTCCTCCTCTCTCCCTGCTCCTCGGCTCCCCGTGTCCTCCTCCCTCTCTCCTGCTCCCTGTGTCCTCTTCCCTCTCAATGGTGTCCTCTTCCCTCTCTGTTCCTCGGCTCCCCATGTCCCCCTCCCTCTCTCTGGCTCCCCGTGTCCTCCTCCCTCTCTCCGGCTCCCCGTGTCCTCTTCCCTCTCAGTGGTGTCCTCCTCCCTCTCTGTTCCTAGGCTCCCCGTGTCCTCCTCCCTCTCTCTGGCTCCACATGTCCTCCTCCCTCTCTGCTCCTCGGCCCCCCTGTCCTCTTCCCTCTCAGTGGTGTCCTCTTCCCTCTCTGCTCCTCGGCTCCCCGTGTCCACCTCCCTCTCTCTGGCTCCCCGTGTCCTCCTCCCTCTCTCTGGCTCCCCGTGTACTCCTCCCTCTCAGTGGTGTCCTCTTCCCTCTCTGTTCCTCGGCTCTCCGTGTCCCCCTCCCTCTCTCTGGCTAACCGTGTCCTCCTCCCTCTCTCTGGCTCCCCGTGTACTCCTCCCTCTCAGTGGTGATCTCTTCCCTCTCTGTTCCTCGGCTCCCCGTGTCCTCCTCCCTCTCTCCGGCTCCACGTGTCCTCCTCCCTCTCAGTGGTGTCCTCCTCTCTCCCTGCTCCTCGGCTCCCTGTGTCCTCCTTCCTCTCTCCGGCTCCCCGTGTCCTCTTCCCTCTCAGTGGTGTCCTCCTCCCTCTCTGCTCCTAGGCTCCCCGTGTCCTCCTCCCTCTCTCCAGCTCCCCGTGTCCTCTTCCCTCTCAGTGGTGTCCTCCTCCCCCTCTGCTCCTCGGCCCCCCGTGTCCTCCTCTCTCCCTGCTCCTCAGCTCCCTGTGTCCTCCTCCCTCTCTGCTCCTGGGCTCCCCGTGTCCTCTTCCCTCTCAGTGGTGTCCTCCTCCCTCTCTGCTCCTGGGCTCCCCGTGTCCTCCTCCCTCTCTCCGGCTCCCCGTGTCCTCCTGCCTCTCAGTGGTGTCCTCCTCTCTCCCTGCTCCTCAGCTCCCTGTGTCCTCCTCCCTCTCTGCTCCTGGGCTCCCCGTGTCCTCCTCCCTCTCAGCGGTGTCCTCCTCCCTCTCTGCTCCCCGGGTCCTCCGTGTCAGGATCTGCCAGGATGGAGAGCAAAAAATGGAGCTGGTAAATGTGTCATTTACCAGCTCCTTTCTTTTCTGAATGAACAGAGTCAGTGATCACTGACTTTGCTCATTCGTAACTGAGCATCGTAATCTGTGTTTACGATCTCTCAGCTTATGAATGGAGAGGTGCCTCTGTCTTATTTTCAGTGCAACTGAGGCTGCAGCGAAAGGGACTGGGGAATTTATGTCCTTAGTCCCTTTCCCTGTTTCAAAGGGGAGATGTCAGATATCTCACCAAGGCCCCCCCAACAGGGCTGATAAAAAATAAAAAGAAAAGAAAAAAAGAATTGTAATAAATAAATATTTAAAGGTGAAATTGTAAAAAAAAATAAAAATACTAAAAAAACACTGATGCCGTCCACTCCCCCCCCCCCCCAAAAAAAAG
The DNA here is from genome assembly GCF_042186555.1 of Aquarana catesbeiana. NCBI lineage: Eukaryota > Metazoa > Chordata > Amphibia > Anura > Ranidae > Aquarana > Aquarana catesbeiana. The sequence continues at coordinate 8,171,822 of NC_133332.1, forward strand.
AAAGAGAAAGCAGGGTAAAAAAAAATAGTAACAGAAATATATATAAATTGTAGGAAATAATAAGAAAAATAAATTGTAAAAAATAAAATTATAAAAAATAAATAAAAAACGACTGACATAGTCCACGCCTCATCAGTGCCACCTATCAGTGCCCATCAGTGCTGCATATTAGTGCCACTGTCAAACGATGTTAATAAAAAGTATCGGTTATCGGCGTTAAAAAAAACTTGTACTCGGTCTTAAAAAAGTGGTATCGGTGCAACCCTAGTTCCAAAGATGGGGCCCAATTCCTCCCAATGACACCAACAATGGGGCCCAATGACACCAATGATGGGGCACAATTCCTTCCACCGACGCCAAAAAGATGGGGCATTGTTTTTTCCACTGACATCAGGACCACAGTCCGGCCCCCACCCTAATGTCTGAGGGGCCGTAAACTGGCCCTTTGTTTCAAAAGTTTGGAGACCCCTGAAGTAGATGAACTTGTGTTTTTTTTTTTTTTTTTTTTTTTCAACCTACAGTAACTATGTACCTATGAACAGGTCTACCTAATAAAGTATCCGGTGAGTGCCTATTTCTTCGCAAAGACGCAACACACAACACAGAACATAAGTGTTTCAGGAGCTCAAAGATCTCTCCCTTCTTCAAAGCTACAAAACAGACATAAAAACTAATTAAATCTTTGAGCAGTCCAGCTTTTAATCTCTGAACAGCTCAACCCTTCACTCTTTGACACTTTCTTGGTGAAGAAGAACAAATGAACTCCATAGCAGGAAAAAAAAAAAAAACTCCCAAATAGAACTTAACGATGTCTACTCAAAAACCAAAAAAATATCAATTAGGCAACATTGTTCCATTTTATTCTGCCACTTTGAACCGTGAAGCTCTCTTTAATCTTCTTTTTAGTCTTTTACTTCTTACGGACTTTGCAGATAATCATTTTTGTGATATTTTATAGGGATGTAGTTAAAACATCGGGGGACGTCAGAGGCGATTGCGGTGAAAATGTAGCGGGGAGACACAAATGTCAGCTTGTCAGAATTCTGCAGATCAACGCGGCGCTATTCAACCAGGGAAAAGAAAGATTGTGACAACATGAAGTCATAAGTAATTCATTACCATCCACAAGAACAAAAAAAAAAAAAAACTGTAGCGCGTCCCTCCTCCGTACGTCTTTGCCGACACCATCAAATACAATATTACAGTACTTAGTGCTATTTAGAAAAGCTTTGATAGAACTTCTGGTACACTGATTAGGAAAGTTCGCTGGTCTTCCTAGTGAGAATAAATGCTAATGGCATTCAAAAAACGAAATGCCAAAAGATTACAAAGGCTAAAAATGACCTACATAATTCTGGTTATTAATTCTTCTTATTATAGGTATGTTCAAGTCAAAAAAAGTCAGATTTTATATTCCAAAAGGTAAAAACTTGTTCTTTTACATTTAGAGAAATTAGACCCCCATTGTGCCCCTTCATTGGCGTCGGTGGGAGGAATTATGTCCTGCTGTTGGTATCAGCAGATGAAAAAAGTGCCCCAAGGGCCACATAAAAGCAAACAAAGGGCCACATCTGCCCTCCCCCTTCGGGCCACAGTTTGGAGACCACTGATCTAGTTTAACCACTTCAGCCCCGGAAGATTTTACCCCCTTCCTAACCAGAGCACTTTTTGCGATTCGGCACTGCGTCGCTTTAACTGACAATTGCGCGGTCGCGCGACGTTGCACCCAAACAAAATTGACGTCTTTTTTTTTCCTACAAATAGAGCTTTCTTTTGGTGGTATTTGGTCACCTCTGCGATTTTTATTTTTTGCGCTATAAACAAAAAAAGAGCGACAATTTTGAAAAAAAAGCCAAATTTTTTACATTTTGCTATAATAAATATCCCCCAAAATATATATATAAAAAAAACTATTTTTTCCTCAGTTTAGGCCGATACAAATTCTTCTACATAGTTTTGGTAAAAAAAAATATCGCAATAAGCGTATATTGATTGGTTTGCGCAGAAGTTATAGCGTCTACAAAATAGGGGATAGTTTTATGGCATTTTTATTATAAATTTTTTTTTTTTTTTTTTAGTTATGGCGGCGATCTGCGATTTTTATCATAACTGCCACATTATGGCGGACACATCGGAGACTTTTGACACTATTTTGGGACCATTGTCATTTACACAGCGATCAGTGCTATAAAAATGCACTGATTACTGTGTAAATGACACTAACAGGGAAGGGGTTAAACACTAGGGGGCGATCAAGGGGTTAGGTGTGTCCTAGGGAGTGATTCTAACTGTGGGGGGATGGGCTATCACTGACATGACAGCGATCACTGCTCCGATGACAGGGAGTGGTAGATCTCTGTCATGTCACAAGTAGGGATGGGCTTTATGTTCGGGTCGAACATGAGTTTGACGTGAACATTGGCTGTTCACCCGTTCAACGAACAATTTGGGGTGTTCGCGGCAAATTCGAAAGCCGCAGAAACACCCTTTAAATGTCTACGGGAGCAGTGATTTTAATAATGCTTAAAGTGCAACAATAAAAGTGTAATATTCCTTTAAATTTCATAACTGGGGGGTGTCTATAGTATGCCTGTAAAGGGGCGCATGTTTCCCGTGTTTAGAACAGTCTGACAGCAAAATGACATTTCTAAAGGAAAAAAAAGTCATGTAAAACTACTATCGCTAGTGGCGGCTATAATGAATTGTTGGTCCGACAATACACATAAAAGTTCATTGATAAAAATGGCATGGAATTTCCCCACAGGGGAACCCCGAACCAAAATTAAAAAAAAAAATGCGTGGGGGTCCCCCTAAATTCCATACTAGACCCTTCAGGTCTGGTATGGATATTAAGGGGAACCCTGCGCCAAAATTAAAAAAAAATGGCGTGGGGGTCCCCCTCAAAATCCATACCAGACCCTTCAGGTCTGGTATGGATTTTAAGGGGAACCCCGCATCAAATTTTTTTAAAAAATGGACTGTGGTCCCCCCAAAAATCCATACCAGACCCTTATCCAAGCACGCAACCTGGCAGGCCGCAGGAGAAAAGAGGTGGGGACAAGAGAGCACCCCCCTTCTGAACCGTACTAGGCCACATGCCCTCAACATTGGGAGGGTGCTTTGGGGTAGCCCCCCGAAGCACCTTGTCCCCATGTTAATGGGGAGAAGGGCCTCATCCTCACAACCCTTGCCCGGTGGATGTGGGGGTCTGCAGGCGGGGGGCTTATCTGAATCTGGAAGCCCCCTTTAACAAGGGGACCCGCAGATCCCGCCCTCCCGTGTGAATTGGTAATGGGGTACAAATGTACCTCTACTATTTCACAAAAAAAGTGTCAAAAAGGTTAAAAAACACAAGAGACAGTTTTTGACAAGTCCTTTATTAATTCCTTCTTCTTTCTGCTTCTTCTTTCTTCTGGTCTTCCGTTGGTGTTCTTCTTCTTCCTCCATCTTCTTCCTCTGCTCTTCTCGTCCTGCATCTTCCTCTGGCTTCTTCTCCGCTCCGTCCGCACGATCCGCCCCAGTGGGAGTCTTCCGCCGTGTGACGCTTCGGTTCTTCTGACACTTCTTATATAATGGAGGGCGGGGCCACCCGGTGCCCTTCTCTGACTCATGGGGACTTCATGGGGACTTCCCTATGGCTTTCCCCGTGTTGTCAGAGGGGGCGGGGTCACCCGGTTACGTAAACGGGTGACCCTGTCTCTGACCATCTCCTGTATCATGTCTACATATCTTACCATCTTTAGTATCATGTCCTCAGTCTCTAACCATCTCCTGTACCATGCCCGCAGCCTCTGACATCATAGATGGCTGGATCTTGTAGTCTCACCAAATGGAAATTCATAGGTACATGTATGAAATACAAAAAGGCAACTCATGGTGTAGTATTTAAAACCAGGGTGAATTTATTTAATAAAATACAGCCAGGGTACTGACATTTCGTTAGATAAAAGCAGGCATGTCAGAAGTTACAATATGTCATGGATATCAATTGTTTCCAACCACAAAGATGGCCGCAATTGGCAATTTACAGTGTTGTGATGTCAGAGCTCCACCCTATTCAATATCCTTCATCCTTTACACCTCCAAGACCACCACTGCCTTTCTAAAGAAGCTGAGGGTAAAGGTGATGGACTGGCCAAGCATGTCTCCAGACATAAACCCTATTGAGCATCTATGGGACATCCTCAAACAGAAGGTGGAGGAGCGCAAGGTCTCTAACATCCACCAGCTCCGTGATGTCGTCATGGAGGAGTGGAAGAGGACACCAGTGGCAACCTGTGAAGCTCTGGGGAACTCCACGCCCAAGAGGGTTAAGGCAGTGCTGGAAAATAATGGTGGCCACACAAAATATTGACACTTTGGGCCCAATTTGGACATATTTACTTAGGGGTGTATTCACTTTTGTTGCCCGCAGTTTAGACATTAATGGGTGTGTGTTGAGTTATTTTGAGGGGACAGCAAATTTACACTGTTATACAAGCTGTACACTCACTACTTTACATTGTAGCAAAGTGTCATTTCTTCTGTGTTGTCACATGAAAAGATAGAAGAAAAGATTTACACAAATGTGAGCGGTGTACTCACTTTTGTGAGATACTGTAGATATCTGGAATGCCATATGGCATGGCACACTGGGTGTATTAGTAGCTAGATATCTGTAATGCCTCATGGAATGGCACACTGGGTGTAGTAACACCTAGATATCTGGAATGCCCCATAACATGGCACACGGGTTGTAGTAGCACCTAGAATATCGGGAATGCCCCATGAAATAGCACACTGGGTGTAATAGTACCTAGATATCTGGAATGTCCTGTGGCATGGCATGCTGGATGTAGTAGCACCTAGATATGGGGAATGCCCTATGGCATGGCATACTGGGTGTAGTAGCACCTAGATATCGGGAATGTCCCAAGAAATGGTACAGTGGGTATAGTAGTGCTTAAATATCTGGAATGCTCCATGAAATGGTACACTGGGTGTAGTAGTACCTAGATATCTGGAATGCCCCATGAAATGGCATACTGGGTGTAGTAGTAGTAACTAGATACCTGGAATGCCCCATGGTATGGCACACTGGTCAAAGGAAAACTTGAGGGTGTTACAGCTAACTATATGCCAGAGAGGAGATGTCAAATATTTGTGATATCTTTCCAGGTGACATTTATTTGTTCCTTACATTAAACTAGTGCTGACAAAAAAAAGCAACAAAGAGCATTTCAAATTGCCCAAAACAGCTCAGTGTTGCCCTTTGGTCCAACATTCCTGATTGCCATAAAACCATTCTTGGTGAGTGTTGTAAGAGGACATGGGGCAACACATTGGCAACGATCACTATTGTGGAGGATAAAAAACACTGGCACTGACCAATAGTGCAAGATGGCTGGGGGGGGCGGGGGGGTAAAAAAAACACTGGCACTCATGACCAGTGCAGGGGGGGGTTATAAAACAGAGGCACTGATCACTAGTTGGGATGGGTGGTTAGAAAACACTGGCATTGACCACCAATGCAGGAGGACATTAAAAAAAAACACCGCGGTGCCCACCACTTACTAGTGGAAGGGACTCAAGGAGTGCTAAAAGTCCACGGGTTAGTGGGGCGCAAATTACTTGCCTTGCCACGGGGCGCCGACAACCCACGCTATGCCACCGATAGGTCTTTTTGGTTAGCTTCACCGTTGCCATACTACCAAGATAAGGAAGGGTCTAAATGATATATTTGTAATGTGTTTCATAATAAACTGGATGTGGTTATAGACTTCTATAGCACACAGATGATGGATGATTCACGTTGACAAAGAAATACGGTGAGGATTCTGTGGACTCCCGCGGATCAACCATTAAGTTGATTTATGTATTTTTACCATTCCTCGTGTTGCAGGACGAGTCTAATTAGCATGAGCCTTGTACGGTGACTGACTGAGGCAGGTACGGCAGAAGAGGCTCTTCCGATGATTAATTGTATCAGATATATTTATATAATAAACAAAACATATTTATAGATGGACTCATGTGACGAAATGCGGTACGCGAAGATCGGTCTGCGGTGTACGTGTGTCAGGATCGTGCTGGGATAGATTATTTATCACGCGGTGACGGTAAAAACGTTGATTGTGGCAGCTGAGACAAAACAAGATACAATCTTTAATCACTCGGGTTCTGGCAGCCAGCAGGGGGACCTATAGGGCACAGTCATCCTTGCCAGGGGCTTAAAATGATTAACTAGGGCACTCTGCTGCTTAGCTGACTTCATGCTACTTCCCATGCTACTGCAAAGAACCACCCAGCGGCGGCCCGTCCATTAGGGGTGCCCAGGGGCGCCGCCCCCTCTCTCCACGCCACCCCCCTATATGCAATGGATAGATTCATGCATAGCATAAATCTATCCAAGGCCGCTGTGGCCACCCCCTATTCATGCATCTGGCCCCTTTCTGGGCCACCGGGCGCATGAATTACAGCAGCCGGATTCTTTTTTAAGAAGCTCTAATAGGCTTCAAAATAGGGTGGGCTCAGGTCACAGAGAATGCGCACTGATCCCACCCAGGAGTGTTACAACAGAGAATGAACATTCGCTGTTGAAACACTGATCCTCAATCCGGCCAATCAGAAGCGGGTGTGAGACCCGTTTTACCGACTGGCCGAAAAGAGAAGACTCCTGATTGGGCGGCGAGGAGGAGGGAGGAAATGGGAGCCGCCGCCGCTGTCATGACCCATGGATAGCAGGAGAACGGGAGGCCGCCGCTGCTGAGCAGGGGAAGCCGCCGGTGATGGGGTAAGTGCGAAGGACCGATTGACGATGGGGGGGAAGGGTGGCATACTGTTTGCCGTCCCCCGCAAAAAAAAATTTCCACCAGCCGCCACTGGAACCACCAAAGGACCCACTATAGGCTCAATTTACAAAGCTTAAATACAAGCCCTGCCCATCCCCCGAGTTGTTTAGAACGTGATGACGTACGACGGGACTAGAAAAAGGAAGTTCAATAGCCAGTAGCCAATAGCTGCCCTTGCGTCGTTTTTGGTCCGTCGGACCAGCATACAGACGAACAGTTTTCTCGTTAGGTATTGAGTCCGTTGGAAAGATTTGAAACATGTTCTATTTCTAGGTCCGTCAGAATTTTCGAAAGCAAAGGTCCGATGAAGCCCACACAGGATCGGAATGTCTGACGGAATGATTCTGTCGGACCTTTTGTGCCGGAAAGTCCGGTCGTGTGTACGTGGTATGATGCTCTAATTGGCTTCAAATAAGGGTGGTCTCAGGGTGCAGAGCAGACATAAATGAGGGGAAAATATTTCTGAGGACGTTTTTTAAAAAAAAAAAGTGTGAAGGCTATTTATGATACCCAGAGATGGGCTGTTCCCCCCTAAAGAAATCCTGTCTCAGGAAAATATTGGGCCCTTACATAGATTACCTTCTCAATGCTTTGCAATTATACTTGCCCTATCATTTCAGTATAATTTAAATCACCTGTTGACTAAGATCAAATGTAGCATCTGTTTTCTTATCAGTGACCAGTAGGGGCGCTACACTGTCATCCTGGCCTTACAGCTTTGAGGGCTGGCTGTAGAGTGCCACTGCTGGTATGATCCTGAGGGATCTTCCATTGGGAACAAGAACTGGTGCGCCCACTGGGTGAAGTGGGGCATGGGAGTAATTCCCTGGTGGAAGATACGGAGGGGGCCCAGTGCCTCCTGATTTGACTGTGCTACCTTGTCTGGTCAGGGACTGGGAAAGGGAGAGCCTGCGGTGTCAAGCACCTCCCTGGGGGTGGCGTCTCAGGGGTGCTGGAATAGAACTATGAGTGTGGAACCTCACCATGTGCAACAGCACTAGACTACAATGTGTTTTTCCTGCACAACACCTTATGGCAGGGGTAGGCAACCTCAGCCCTCCAGCTATTCTGAAACTACAAATCCCATGCGACATTGCAAGACCCTGACAATCACAGGCATGACTCCTAGAGGCAGAGGCATGATGGGATTTGTAACTTCAAAACAGCTGGAGGGCTGAGGTTGCCTACCCCTGCCTTATGGGCAAGGCATTTTGGCTGAGACCGGGGCACTTTACCAGGCCAGGAGGCTTAGTCAAATCACCTGCACTGGCATTTTTTTTTTTTGTGTAGTGGTACCCCGTAGGGGCTGCTGAGTGTTGTGGCCCATCTGTCACCCTGCCCAGCCCAGCATTCACTTCCAGACACTCCAAGACAATGAACAGTCCGTCAGCTTTGTTTTGTGTTTTTATTGAGGGATTAGAACTTGAAAAGGGTTAAGGAATTTATGGGATGCCCAGAAAGATTTGCAAAGTTTGGGGACAAATCATAAACAAATTATAAACTCTCCTCTTCCTCCAGCACAACTCTTGCTGCACACTATTCCTTCCTCTTCCTCCATCACAACTCTCTAGGCACAGCTAGCACATGGTTAGGCCTGAGACTGGCTTCAGCCAGGCCCTAGCAACAGCCCTTTGCAGGCAGGGACCGCAGGCCCCTTTGGTGAAGCAAGAAACATGGAAAGTTCTGGTGCTAGCTGCCCTAGGTGGACTACTGATCTCATTCAGCCCTCTTCAGGCCCTGTCAGCCCTCCTGGCTGCAGCTGCCTGTCTCCACTGCCCATGGCATCACAGTCTCTTCTGCTGGCTCTATATCCATCCCAGACTGCATACTCCCAGTCCGTTCCTCCCAGCTCTCCCGACTGTGCCTGCCACTCACCTGGTGGATCCCTCCTGGAGACTTTGAATGGCAGTGCCTTCCACTGTCCTCTCCTGCTCCTGGTCAGGACGCCCCTGTTGTTTGTGTGAGGGTCCCTTCCACTCCTGAGCTCTAGGCCCAAGGTCACCCCCCCCCCCCCCCAGACTGGGGAGCTTCCTCAAAGGCCATGACAACTAGTACTCCATCTCCCAGTTCTTCCACCCGACAACAACTCCCCAGCTGGGCTGACCCTGGGTATTTAAGGAGGCCTGCCCCCTGCTAATCCAGATTGGGGATTGTCCAGGGCTCCCTAGAACACCCCAGGCAGCCCCACCTCTCTTCCCCTCCTTTCTTCTAGAAGCCTCTAGAACCAGAAGGGAGGTAACCGAAAGATGATGCTGTCTGTGAGTCACCAGCCTACTCCGAGCCACTCTCAGCCCACACAGATCAAAACAAACAGGCCTGCCCAAATTTACCTGCTCTTACAGAAAAACTCTATCTAGCACCTACACTAACTAGAGGGTGCTACACTTGCATATTTATTTTCTCTCCACATGCCTCCCCCTGCATTTATGTATGTGTTTCCCTATTCACTCTAAAAATCAAAATAGTAGGATGTGGGTCTTTGTTACTAGAAGTCTAGGGAGAGGATATGTGGCCATTAGGTTCCTTCTTCCCATGCTTTGGGGGGTTTCTCTTTGGGAAACCCTTCCACTTAGTGCTCATTGGTCAGCTTCAGTTGACCATGAGGGACGAGGTCCGCTGGGCCTTTTGGCAAGGGGGACCTGGGTTTGCCTTAACTCTGTCAGGAGTCTTGTGCCGGGGAGGGGGGGGGGGCAGGGAAGGAACCTTCCTCTTCAAGAGCGGACTGTAAGACACACCCTAACTGCACATTTTTGTTCACTTATGGTGTTTCGTTTCTTGCGCACCGCAGGCTTGTAGAAAAAGAAATAGAATCCGGCGTGAATTCAGGTGAAATCCTGATCTGCAAAGATGTTCTAGTTCACGGAAAGGAATTAATCATTTCCTGAAGGAGGGGTCAACAAGAACTGCCTCCATATTTCTCCAAGCCTAAAGTGGAGTTCCACCCACTTTTACAACTCTTCAGAATCCCTCACTAAACTGTGCACTGTAAACGAATTAGATATTTTTTTATTTTTTTTCTCAGCACTTACTGTATATCTGCTGTATTCATTTTTCACTTCCTCCTCCCTGGCCGCGGCCCATCGCATCATTTCCTGTTTGCAATACCTTTTGGGAAGGGGCGGCAACTTCCTCTGACACTGCTATTGCTATGGAAACCTGACCTGAAAACTATTACACTGCTTGTGCTGCACTGAGCATGTGCGAGATCTGCAAGGATGAGATCCAGGAAGAAATACAGTCTGGCTTCAGATGCCCACACTTAAGATGGCCACGGCCTGTTGTAAGTTTATAAAATAACAAACTACTGCTATAAACTAACAAAACAGACCTTAGTTTACAGACTAACTTTCCTAGAATACATTAAGCCTGTGTATTATATGGGTATTTTTATTTAAAAAGTATAATTTCGGCCGGAACACCACTTTAAGGTACTATTAATATATCACTCTTAGGTTTTATGCATATCAATTGAACGCAGCACAGGACAAACAACTGTTACTTCTTCTGAGTTGTCAGAAACCTTGCCGGATGCCAAGATTCTGCTTTCATCCCCTGCAAATAGTCAAATATCATTTCAGTGATAAAAAAGAATTAAAATAAAAAAATATCTTTGGTCTCTGGAAGGGGAAAATGGTCTACAAGCATTTCGACAAGCCTTTGACAACTGCTACTTCTCCATGTACAGATTTCCTAATATATTTTTGCTTCTAGTTTTATTACTCCCCGAGGCAAAAGGTTTAGTTCAAAGACACAGCAAACTTTTTTCTACTCTATACTGGATTTCATTTTGTCTGAAGTATTCGTAACAGACTGCATGGGATGAGAAAAAATATATATATCACACCCTCTCAGAACTGGAACTGATAAAAAGTAAATTTCAGAAGCAGAAATATTAAACATAAGGCAGAAAAGGAAACATACCACAAGGACATGTGTTTTTTTTTTTTAGGGAAGCTTTAGTAAAATGTAGATATTCGGTTCTTGATCCAACCCAATGGTCTGGCCATATTGGAAGGTACATATCTTTTGAAAAGCAATCAAGGTCCTTGATCCTAATCCAACAACAGTCTTGTTATGCAAGAAGAATTAAAGTTCATGATCCTAACGCATCCAACTGGTCATATTGGAACATACAGTATGTATCTTTCGAAGAGCAACCTGGGTCCTTGATCCTAACTCAAGGGTCTGGCCATATTGGAAGGTATATATCCTAAAAAAGTAGTAAAGGTCCACAATCCTAAACCAGTGGTCTGGCCATAGTCTATCTTATAAAGAGCAATCAGAGAGTTTTATCTTAGCCCAATGGTCTGGCCATATATTAAGGTGTATATCTTATAAAGAGCAATCAGGATCCTTGATCCTAACCCAATAGTCTAGTCATATTGAAAGGTAAATATCTTGAGAAGCGCATGAGAAGCGCATTCAAGGTCATTGATACTAACCCAATGGTCTGGCCATATTGGAGAGCAATATAGTATCTGATGAAGAGCAATCAAGGTCCTTGATCCTAACTCAATGGTCTGGCCATATTGGAAGGTATATATGTTGGAAAAAAAAAACAATCATGGTCCATGGTCCTAACCCAATGATCTAGCCATATTGAAAAGTATACTGTATCTCTTATAAAAAGCAAGAGCACCTGTCCCTATTGTAAGGTGTATATCGTATGAAGAGCAATCAAGATCCTTGATCCTAACCCAATGGTCTGGCCACATTGAAAGGTATATACAGTATCTCACAAAAGTGAGTGCACCCCTCACATTTTTGTAAATATTTTATAATATCTTTTCATGTGACAACACTGAAGAAATGACACTTTGCTACAATGTAAAGTAGTGTACAGCTTGTAAAACAGTGTAAATTTGCTGTCCCCTCAAAATAACTCAACACACAGCCATTAATGTCTAAACCGCTGGCAACAAAAGTCAGTACACTCCTAAGTGAAAATGTCCAAATTGGGTCCAAACTGTCATTATTTTCCAGCACTGCCTTAACCCTCTTGGGCATGGAGTTCACCAGAGCTTCACAGGTTGCCACTGGAGTCCTCTTCCACTCCTCCATTACGACATCAAGGAGCTGGTGGATATTAGAGACCTTGCTCCTCCACCTTCTGTTTGAGGATGCCCCACAGATGCTCAATAGGGTTTAGGTCTACAGACATGCTTGGCCAGTCCATCATCTTTACCCTCAGCTTCTTTAGCAAGGCAGTGGTCCTCTTGGACCTGTAAAGATAAGCCCTGGAGCCTAGGAACTAAGTGTAGGGGCTGCATGACTTGGGGAATACTGTTGTTAGTGCAACAGGAAGCTGGGTGTAGGAAGGGGACTTGTGAGCTGAGGGGCTGAGGGGCGGTATTAGAGTTCATCTAACATGAGGTGGGGCGGGGCTTGTTCAGTCAGAGCAGCAGATGAGAGGTAACACACAGGACAGTTTTCCTGTGCTGCCTCTTCATGGAGAATTTGGATAGGATTTTAGCGCAGCTCTGCTCCGTGGCTGTGGTCCACGAGCCAGAGTGGTTTGCTGCTCAGCTGGCCGAATTACTGCCGGAATCCGGGGGAGGTAGGTCAGGTCCACCATCCCCTTGCCCTCCTCCCCCTTCCACACCGGGTGCAGGGAGGTCACGGCCTTCGGTGCGCTTTAGCCCAGACACAGCTCCTAGGCTAAACCGGTGAGCAGGGAGCCTGATTCTGGACCTTCCACCACCCCAGGCCAAGCGCTATGCCCCGGCCCCGGCCGCGGGGGGTGGGAGGAATCCCAACCAAAGATGTTATCCGGCCAGGAGATAGGAATCTCCATCCCCATCCACGCAAGCAGGGACAGGGGAGCAAGGACATTCGGTGGCACATGCAAGGCCTTCCACCCTGTGTGGGGCAGCCCGGCGCCCGGGGCGGGTGCGGGCCACCACCCCAGGGCAGCCGTGGCCATCGCTGGGAGAAGCAGAGGTCCAGTGGTGGAGGACGGCGGCAACAGAGCGGCAGCTGCTGGCAAGCAGAGGGCCCTGCGGGGGAAGCCATCAGCAGACAGTCGGGGCAAGAGGTGGGCCTCGGATGTGTATCCAGTACGGCAGCGCCAAGCCCATGTGGCTTCTACAGTGTCCCCTGCTGAACAGGAGGACCAGCGATCTGAAGGAGAGCTGACCGATTCTGACTCGGACGCGCCAGGAATGGCGGTGGGCCTGGCGGGCCCTCTACAGGGATCTGGAGTGGCTGCTGGTCGGTCGGTTTCCCCTGGGCAGCCTGGTAAGTCCTCTTCTTTTTCTTCTCCTTTAACTACACCTGTTGCTCTGTTGTCTGTGTCTCCCCCTCCCCCACACACACAGTGGCCTCCTCCCCAAGGGTTGCAGATTTGTCACCAGTTTTGGGATCGGGTGACGGGGTAGGGATGCTGGGGGTAGGTGGCGAGGTGTTGCTGCAACAATTAATGGCGACTTTGTTGGCGGGTTGCAGAGATCTGGTAAGTAGGGGCATTGCTTCGGCACCGGTCACTGCCGCGATTTCGCCGGCAGCAGCATGGGTGGTCGGGGGGATGGCTGTCTGGTTACCCCCCACCAGTCGGCGGCCCCTCCAACAGAGGGGGTGTCAGACCCCCCGGAAACACGGGGGTGGTGGGGGCTCCCCCAGCATTGTCCAGGCCTTAGCAGGTGAGTTTGGGGGTGGGTGCCACACCCTGTACAGCGGTCTAGGACGCAAGTCCGGGGGCGGGTTCTGCTCCCCAAGAAGTGGCTGGTACTTCCAAGGTAAGCTCGGGGGGGGGCGCCACGGTGGGGTCGGTGCATGCTGATGGGATTTGGTTGTATGTTACAAGGGCCCGCTGGGCACTCACTTAAAAGCTGAGGTAAGGGAAAGGATCTGGAAGGGTGACTACGTGGAGATCTTTTCGCTGCTGCCGCTGGAGGAGTTTAATTTGGACAAAGTAAAGCTGGACGAGAGCAAGAAGGAGGAAGAGGAAAAGAGACGGTAACGTCTTATTCCACAGATGTTTGCAAACTGGATGCAAGCGTTCAATATCCTAACTAGCATTATTGGAGAGAAGGCGCCGGAACATTGTTTGGCCCTGTTTTGTTATCTTGATTCTATTAGTGAGGCCCAAAGGGTGTATGGGGGGGTGGCTTGGCTGCTCTATGATGAGCAATTCCGGCAAAGGAAGGCAGTGAGACCAACATTGCGTTGGGATCACAAGGACATTGGTTTGTGGGTGAAGCTCATCACACAAACCAGAGTCAGGCCGCAGCCCTTTCATGCGGGGGCCGGTGGTGCACAAGCCTCGTCACCATCGGCCAGTAAGCGCAAGGGGTTCAGTTGGCAGTTCAACGAGGGCACTTGCAAGTTTGGAGGATCATGTTGTTTTAAACACCAATGTTCAGGATGTGGGGGTGCACATTCCCTGTCTAAATGCTTCAAAAAAGGAAAAAAACAAGGCAACGCTGGAAAAAGGGAAGATGCCGGTGAGAATGGAAAAAATGGCCCCGTACCTAAGTAGGTATCCTAATAGGGAAGAGGCGAGGATGTTGTGGTTGGGTTTTAAGGAGGGTTTCTCGATTCCCAGTGCATTGGCAGAAGTCCCCCCTGTCGCGGCCAACCTGCGGTTGGCGTACGATCATCCGGATGTGGTTTCTTGTAAACTGCAGAAGGAAGTAGCATTGGGCAGAATGGCAGGCCCATTCAGGGTACCGCCATTGGGGGACTCAGTGGTATCACCATTGGAGGTGGTACCCAAGCGTGAACCGAATCAGTTCCGGCTCATTCATCACCTCTCCTACCCGAAAGGAGGGTCGGTGATTGATGAAATCAATCCAGCACTGTGCTCAGTATCTTATGCCTCCTTTGTTGAGGCAGTACGGTGGGTACAGAAGTTTGGTAGGGGAGTGCTTATGGCAAAGATGGACATTGAGTCGGCCTTTTGCGCTCTTGCCGGTTCATCCGGATAGTGTCCAGTTACTGGGTTGTTGTTGAGAGGGAGAATTTTTTGTGGATAGATGCCTCCCTATGGGTTGTGCCATATCCTGTTCTTACTTTGAAGTGTTTAGTTCTTTTTCTAGAATGGGTGGTCAGGGATCTGTCGGACCTTCATTCAATTTTACACTATTTTGATGATTTTTTAGTGATTGGCCCTCCGGACGATCGTTCCTGTTTGACATTGCTTGCCACCACCCAGCACGTTTTTCAGGTTTTCTGGGTACTATTGGCGCAGGACAAGACGGAAGGTCCTGTGCCAGCGTTGAAGTTTATGGGTATCGTGATCGATACCAAGCATATGGAGTGACGGCTTCCGGGAGATAAGCTGAATGATCTTAAGGCGTCAGTGGCAGGGGTAGCTCGCTGCTCAAAGGTACAATTGCGGAAATTACAGTCCCTACTGGGAAAACTTGATTTTACATGCCGCATTATGCCAATGGGACGGGTGTTCTGCCGGTGGCTGGCAGCTGCTACGGTTGGGGTTAAAGCCCCGCATCATTTTGTTCGTTTGAGTCGGGATCACAGGGAGGATCTTGAGGTTTGGAATTGTTTTCTGGAGCAGTACCAGAACAATGGGAGGTCGTTTTGGCTTGGACCGGCGGTACAGGCGCACGCACTGGAGTTGTTCACGGATGCGGCAGGGTCCGTGGGATTCGCAGCATTCTTTAAGGGGAGGTGGTGTGCGGAAGGGTGGCCTGAGGCATTGGCGGGGTCCCAGTTGATAAGGAATTTGATGTTGTTGGAATTGTTCCCTATTGTGTTGGCAGTGGAGCTTTGGAGGGCGGAGTTTAGGGACAGGAGGGTTTGTTTTCATTGTGATAACCTGGGGGTGGTCCAAGCAATCAATTCGCTGATGGCGACCTCTTTGCCGGTGGTGCAGTTGTTGCGCCATTTGGTATTGCGGTGTCTTATTTTGAACATTGTTATCTGTGCTGGCATATACCAGGTGTTGAGAATGAAGTGGCTGATGCACTCTCTCGTTTGCAGTGGGACAGATTCCGACAGTCGGCAGAGCGGATCGGGGGTTCCGTGTCCCGGTTGTTTATGGGACCTTGTGATGGTACCGTGATGACATTGGTTTGGCGGTCGGTAGCGGAACCCACTTGGAGGGCATACGAGAGGGTTTGGCGTGAGTGGTCTGAGTTGGTGAGTAGCGTTGGGGATTGTTCTGGCACTGAGGACAGGCTCCATGCGTTGCTTTATGTTCTTGGTAGGAATTGCGAGGAAGGCGTGTCAGTGGCTTCTTTGAATAGCAAGACGGCTGGGTTGGCTTTTATATTCAAACTGGGTAGTGTAGAAGATATGACTAAGAATTTTATTGTAAGAAAGGCACTACAGGGTTATAGGAAGGGCAGGGCAAAGCCTGATTCTAGGTGGCCGGTGTCATTAGGGATGTTAGAGGTTTTGACGGCAGTATTACCACGGGTGTGTTTTGCTTCCTTTGAAGTCCACCTTTTTAAGACGGCGTTTGTGATGGCCTTTTTTGGGGCATTGAGGGTGAGCGAATTGGTCAGCCCATCTAAGTCGGTGGCTGGGGGGTTAGGCGTCTCGGACGTGGCAATGGGGGTTGATTCGGTGGCGTTGCTCATCCGCAAGTCAAAGACGGGCCTGTTGGAAAAGGGTACCAGGGTAGTACTGGGGAGTGTTCCGGGCTTGGAGTTATGCCCGGTTAAGATCATCTGGGAGTGGTCGGTTTTACGGCCTTCCGGGGTGGGTCCTTTCTTGATTCATGAAAAGGGGTTGCCACTGTCCAGGTATCAATTTGTGGCGGTGTTCAAAAAATGTTTGGAGTTGGGGGGTTTCGTGGTGAAGGATTATTCGTCTCATTCATTTTGCATTGGGGCTGCGACAGAAGCATCACGCTGGGGTTTGAGTGATCAAATCCTCCAGCGTATGGGGCGTTGGGAGTCTAATCGGTTTAAGTTGTATGTTCGCCCTCACCTCCTGTGGGGGGGAGCTTGTTCCTTTGTTGTTGTGTTTTATGTCTCCTTTCTTTCTTTTACAGGCCCAGTGTGTCTGATGTGGATCCTGGGCCATTCGTATGTGCACTGGGGGGGGCTAAAAGGGCATTTTTCAGGCCAGAAGGTAGGCAGTTGGGTTTTTCCTGGGCGGAGACTATGATTCGGTGGATAGTGATCCCAGGGATGCTGTGGTCCAGGGTGTTGCCGGAAATCCAGCATTATGCTCGTCTGGACAGGCCTCTGGATGTGCTCCTGCTCCATGTAGGGGGCAATGACCTGTGCCTAAGGGCCTCCAGGGAGCTCATCAGAGATATAAAATGGGACTTCCTACATCTGCGGGTGTTATTCCCGCACACGGTAATTGTCTAGTCAGACATGGTTGGACAGGTGGCTTGGCGGGGGGCCAGTCAGTGGAACGGGTAAACAAAGCCAGGATGAAAGCTAATAAAGCGGTGGCAAAGTTTGTAGTTCTAAATGGGGGGCTGGTGGTGCGCCATCGTGAGTTGGAAAAAGACGTTGGCCTTTATCTAAGGGGGGATGGGGTCCATCTTTCCGCAGCAGGAATAGATATGTGGGTCCTGGGGCTACAGGATGGGTTACAACGGGCCTTACGGCTGTGGCGGGTCGCCCACGTGTAAGGAGTCACTGGTGGGTGGCTGTGGCAGGGGTCTCTGGTTCCTGAAGGTCGGAATGGTGGTGGTATATATATATATATATATATATATATATATATATATATATAATATATGGTGTGGTAAGGGTTGGGACCTGCCTTGGTATGGGGACCTTCCCTATATGGTAAGATGGACTATTGGTCATCGAGCTGAAGCTGCAAGAAGGTGTTAAGCATTTGTCGCTGAGCTGTATCCTTCGCGACTAGTGGCCAGGATGCTGTAGTGGTGGTGGTGGTCAGCCGATGAGATAGTGGTACCTTCTTTCAGGAACCTCAAACGTAGCTGTAACATGTTTTTGAGTATCAATATTGTTTTATATATATATTATATATATATATATATATATATATATATATATATATATATATATATATATATATATATATATATATATATATATATATATATATATATATATATATATATATTTAAAGAAAGTTATTTTATACAATGTTATGTTTGGATTTAATAAAGGGGCCTTTGGTGGCCATTTAATCCAGACAGTGTGTCGTGCTTTATTGGTAAGGTAAGAATAATTATGGTGGTTGGTTAGTGGGGGGTCGTTAGGTTAAGGCAGCTGACGTATCAGCCTTACACCAGTCAAGACATCCATACATCTTAAAAGCCCTGCCACACATGAAAATACATTTACTAACTGCCGAAGAGGGTCATTTGCCACTCATTAACAATAGTCTGGCATTGGTCAAACTCACACGCTCTTAAGTAATGCAGTCTTCGGCGATAACAGGTTTATTGATACAAAAAGAAAGTCAGCGGGCACAGAGAAGAACCATTCTTCATGAAACCATGAAAAAGTCTATTATCAGGTGGAACATAAGTGGCGGCACATTTATTGACATGTCATTGAAAACCCAATAAAAGCTACTTCTAACCTCGAATAATTACCTCTAACGCACAAATAAAATCATATAAAGGACCAATGAACAGAGAGAAAGCAAAGGACCCTCAACAGTATTCTCCTAACAAGACAAAGTTAGCTTTATTCATAAATATGTCCATGGATGTTAACAGCGTTGTCAAGGTTTTTAAGGCTGAGAGAAGTGATATCCTTTCAATACACACAATTATTACTATAGATGAAAATATCATTAAGATTTGAGAGACACCAGTTACTGAAGTGGTGTTAGTAGGCTTGAGCGTACACAGCTCAACTCTGAGTACATATCCTTTTACCTACACTATATTGTCAAAAGTATTGGGACACCTGCCTTTACACACACATGAACTTTAATGGCATCCCAGTCTTAGTCCGTAGGGTTCAATATTGAGTTGGCCCGCCTTTTGCAGCTATAACACCTTCAGCTCTTCTGGGAACACTGTCCACAAGGTTTTTCTTCCAGAAGCGCTTGCAGTCGACACTCTAATTTATCCCAAAGATGTTCTATCGGGTTGAGGTCAGAACTCTGCGTAGGCCAGTCAAGTTCCTACATTCCAAACTCACTCAACCATGTCTTTATAGACCTTGCTTTGTGCACTGGTCCAAATCATTTGGTGGAGGGGGATTATAGTGTGGGGCTACTTTTCAGGGGTTGGGCTTGGCCACTTAGTTCCAGTGAAGGTAACTCTTAAGGTATCAGCATACCAAGACATTTTGGACAATTTTATGCTCCCAACTTTGTGGGAACATCTTGGGATGGACCCTTCCTGTTCCAACATGCCTGCGCACCAGTGCACAAATCAAGGGCTGCTTCTGATGACGTCTTCATGACGAAACATGTAAGGCAGAGCTATAGCGTTGTTATTATTATTTTGATGTGACAGAAAATTCACAATGTTATACAAGCTGTACACTCACTACTTTACATTGTAGCAAAGTGTCATTTCTTCAGTGTTGTCACATGAAAAGATAGAAGAAAAGATTTACAAAAATTTGAGTGGTGTACTTACTTTTGTGAGATACTGTATCTTAAAAAAAAAAGCAGTTGTGGTCCATTATCACATTATCATAACCCAATGGACTGGCTACATCAAACACATCCAAGGTCCATGATCCTAACCCAAAGGTCTGGCCGTATTGAAAGGTGTGTATATATATATATATATATGACAAAGAGCAGAGAGCAGTGATGACTTTTAACATCTAAGGGACCTGTAAAATGGTACCCTAAAATAAACCAATCATTTCAACCATTCAGCAAAAACTAAAAGTTCTTTTGATAAGACATCCACCAATGTGATCATGCTCACTTTGGCTTCACTCCTCTGCCGTTCTGTTCACTTGACGGAGTCTTTGAAAATGCCTGGCATTTCTAAATAAGGGACCTTTTCTCTTTTTCCCATAAGGCAGTGCTCAGTGCTTATTGAGATAATTGCCAGGCCAACACTGTACGATGGTATAAAAGGAAGGCCATTAGCCTTGTTTAAGGTTTGACAAGGGTTAAAATGGATCTTACACCAGGCGTTAAACTCAGGGCTCTGGGAGGTGAACAGGGAGGTAGAGAAAAGGAAATAGTAGTTGAGGGTTAAAAGGATGATAAAGTGCTGCGCTAGATAGACATTAGTAAATGCGATCATACATATATGCATAGGTCATGATCAAAATGGAAACAAAAACTAAAATGAAAACAAAAATGAATAAACATAATGTGAAAAGAAAAAAAAATTATAACATAAAAGTCCACAGCTGTCCACCAATGATGTATGCATATAGATACAAAGTCCACAAAGGTGCTTGAGATGTTGATCAAATGACAAGTGATGGCTACCAGCGTGACAATCCCACCACCATGGATAAAAAAATGAGGGTACGCTTACCAGAAAGTGTGGACCCAAATGCCTTATGGTAGTGAGTCACACAAGCAGGGGTAAATAGACATCAACCAGGGTAGCCAAATCGCTCAGGTGTCTCTGATGGATAGATCTCCCAATTCCCCACAGCTCTGGTGTAGATGGACTCCAACATGGACACACCGTCTCCCTCAGATTAACCGCATATGTAAAAACACACCAAGCAGTCGCACATAACACCGTCTTTATTTATTAAAAAAGTATAGAACACTTACAAAAATATGATGTACACAGCACTAGTTGGAATAATGCAATGACTTTGGCAATAGCTGGACAATGATACCCTTTTAGTTAAGCGTTATCAAGAAAATTTGCCAAAATTTCTACTTGAGTAAATTAACAAGTGATTCAATGTTCATTGACTGGATGTGTTTTTTTTTTTTTTTTGAGCCAATAAATAAAGAAGAATGATGTGCCCTGAGTGCCCTGGATTTTATTTTTTTATATTGCTGTATTGGGCAATGACATACCAGGAAAACCGAGACCAACTGCTGTGATTTTACAAAGGTCAGGAGCACGGGATCTCTAAGAGCAATCCCTTCAATCCCTTAATTCCCTCCAGATTTACTAATGGTGAGTGCCATACATCTATACCGACTCATTCTACCACCGTAGCTTCCACTGGTGATAAAATAGGTCCTTAAACCACACAGGATGGTGTTTGTTTCATTATTAAAACCAAAAGGCAACTGCAGAGTAAAACGCAGGTGGGGTAAGATGTCAAAGCATTGGCACCCCTTGGCACAGGCTTCCTGTGTCTACTGAGAATTCCGGGGCAGCTAAAGAGATGTGTGGATTGATATATGTGCCCTGTGTTTAAGAAAAAAACTTACACAATAGGTAAATCGTGTGTGTAGTGTTCTATGTATATAGAGTTTATTGTAAAAAAATTGTATGATTATCATGTCCAGTGGTCAACCATGTTGGATTATATTGTGTAATAGAATTGTATTATGATGGTGTCCAGTGGTAGGTCATGTTGGGGGGTGTAGTGTTCTATGTATAGAGTGTAATAGAATTGTATTATGCTGGTGTCCAGTGGTGGGTCATGTTGGGAGGTGTAGTGTTCTATGTATAGAGTGTAATAAAATTGTATTATGATGGTGTCCAGTGGTGGGTCATGTTGGGAGGTGTAGTGTTCTATGTATAGAGTGTAATAGAATTGTATTATGATGGTGTCCAGTGGTGGGTCATGTTGGGGGGTGTAGTGTTCTATGTATAGAGTGTAATAGAATTGTATTATGATGGTGTCCAGTGGTAGGTCATGTTGGGAGGTGTAGTGTTCTATGTATAGAGTGTAATAGAATTGTATTATGATGGTGTCCAGTGGTGGGTCATGTTGGGGGGTGTAGTGTTCTATGTATAGAGTGTAATGGAATTGTATTATGATAGTTACCAGTGGTGGGTCATGTTGGGGGGTGTAGTTTTCTATGTATAGAGTGTAATAGAATTGTATTATGATGGTGTCCAGTGGTGGGTCATGTTGGGGGGTGTAGTGTTCTATGTATAGAGTGTAATAGAATTGTATTATGATGGTGTCCAGTGGTGGGTCATGTTGGGGGGTGTGGTGTTCTATGTACAGTGCCTTGAAAAAGTATTACAACCAAAAACGTAAATGTATTTTATTGGGATCTTATGTGATAGACCAACACAAAGTGGCACATAATTGTGAAGTGGAAGAAAAATGATAAATGAATTTCCAATTTTTTTCAAAATAAATATGTGAAAAGTGTGGCGTGTATTT
This sequence comes from Aquarana catesbeiana, assembly GCF_042186555.1. NCBI lineage: Eukaryota > Metazoa > Chordata > Amphibia > Anura > Ranidae > Aquarana > Aquarana catesbeiana. Next base: position 8,193,792 of record NC_133332.1, read on the forward strand.
GTATTCAGCCTCCTTTACTCTGATACCCCTAACTAAAATCTAGTGGAACCAATTGCCTTCAGAAGTCACCTAATTAGTAAATAGAGTCCACCTGTGTGTAATTGAATCTCTGTATGAATACAGCTTTTCTGTGAAGCCCTCAGAGGTTTGTTAGAGAACCTTAGTGAACAAACAGCATCATGAAGGCCAAGGAACACACCAGACAGGTCAGGGATAAAGTTGTGGAGAAGTATAAAGCAGGGTTAGGTTATAAAAAAATCTCCCAAGCTTTGAACATTTCACGGAGCTCTGTTCAATCCATCATCGGAAAATGGAAAGCGTATGGCACAACTGCAAACCCACCAAGACATGGCCGTTCACCTAAACTGACCGGCCAGGCAAGGAGAACATTCATCAGAGAAGAGCCAAGAGGTCCATGGTAACTCTGGAGGAGCTGCAGAGATCCACAGCTCAGGTGGGAGAATCTGTCAGGACAACTATTAGTCGTGTTCTCCACAAATCTGCCCTTTATGGAAGAGTGACAAGAAGAAAGACATTGGTGAAAGAAAGTCATAAGAAGTCCTGTTTGTAGTTTGTGAGAAGCCATGTGGGGGACACAGCAAACATGTGGAAGAAGGTGCTCTGGTCAGAGGAGACCAAAATTCAACTTTTGGGCCTAAAAGCAAAACACTATGTGTGGGGAAAACTAACACTGCACATCACCCTGAACACACCATCACCACCGTGAAACATGGTGGTGGCAGCATCATGTGGTGGGGATGCTTTTCTTCAGCAGGGACAGGGGAGCTGGTCAGAGTTGATGGGAAGATGGATGGAGACAAATACAGGACAATCTTAGAAGAAAACCTGTTATGCCGCATACACACGATAGGATTTTCCGATGGAAAATGTGTGATAGAACGTTGTTGTCGGAAATTCCGACCATGTGTGGGCTCCATCGGACATTTTCCATAGGAATTTCCGACACACAAAGTTTGAGAGCAGGCTATAAAATTTTCCGACAACAAAATCCGTTGTCGGAAATTCCAATCGTCTGTACACAAATCCGACGGACAAAGTGCCACGCATGCTCAGAATAAATAAAACAATGAAAACTATTGGCCACTGCCCCGTTTATAGTCCCGACGTACGTGTTTTACGTCACCGCGTTCAGACCGATCGGATTTTCCGACAACTTTGTGTGACCGTGTGTATGCAAGACAAGTTTGAGCCAACGTCTGTCGGAAAAAATCCTGGATTTTGTTGTTGGAATGTCGGATCAATGTCCGGTCGTGTGTACGGGGCATTAGAGTCTGCAAAAGACTTGAGACTGGGGGGAGTTTCACCTTCCAGCAGGATAACGATCCTAAACATACAGCCAGAGCTACAATGGAATGGTTTAGATCAAAGCATATTCATGTGTTAGAATGGCCCAGTCACAGTCCAGACCTAAATCCAACTGAGAATCTGTGGCAAGACTTGAAAATTGCTGTTCACAGACGCCCTCCATCCAATCTGACAGAACTTGAGATATTCTGTAAAGAAGAATGGGCAAAAATGTCCTCTCTAGATATGCAAAGCTGGTAGAGACATCCCCAAAAAGACTTGCAGCTGTAATTGCAGAGAAAGGGGGTTCTACAAAGTATTGACTCCGGGGGGCGCCATACAAATGTACCCCCCACACTTTTCACATTTCTTATTTGTAAAAAATATTGAAAACCATTTATCATTTTCCTTCCACTTCACAATTATGAGCCACTTTGTGTTGGTCTATCACATAAAAGCCCAACAAAATACATTCACGTTTTTTTTGTTGTAACATGACAAAATGTGGAAAATATCAAGGGGTATGAATACTTTTTCAAGGCACTGTATAGAGTGTATTAGAATTGTATTATGATGGTGTCCAGTGGTCGGCCATGTTGGAGGTGTTGTAATAGAACTGTATTATGGTTAGGTTGGTCAGTCAGGTGGAGGGTTACGATCTATATATTGTATAAATGTATTCTATTAGGTTCATATACATGTCAGTATGGAGATGTAATGTTTTAGGCCAGCACGGGATACACACATTGTTATCACTTCCATTCATGTTTTATCTTATCTAAATGAAGCTTCTAACCAGAACAGGAGATATTAGTTAAATTGATGACCGCTCTCTATATATTGGATGCAAAGTTCAAAGCAATTTCTTTGTAGGATTACTCAGACAACATAATAATCAGGAGAACCTCAGCTGGATTGCTCGGCGTTGTTGACCCCTCCAGATGATACATAGACTCCGGATAAGTGAAGTGTGAGATGTAAATTCAAGAAACAATGTTTCCCTCAAGGTCACCTTGGTACAAGCCGTTAATGCAGATGCATCCTTGTTCATTTCAGGAGGAGTAACCTCTCCACTCGTCTGTCCTGGATGGATGAAAGGAAATATGACTTCATGAAAGCAATCCGAGCAAAGTGACTGATACGATGTTTTACATGATGAGTGATACCGGAGGAGATTTACTAAAGAGCCAGGCGTCCCCGCACCCACCCCGCTCCGCCAGTGCCCCGTTCTTTACTAAAGAGCCAGGCGTCGCCGCACCCACCCCGCTCTGCCAGTGCCCCGTTCTTTACTAAAGAGCCAGGCGTCCCCGCACCCACCCCGCTCCACCAGTGCCCCGTCCTTTACTAAAGAGCCAGGTGCCTCCGCACACCCACCCCGCTCCGCCAGTGCCCCGTTCTTTACTAAAGAGCCAGGAGCCCCTGCACCCACCCCGCTCCGCCAGTGCCCCGTTCTTTACTAAAGAGCCAGGCGTCCCCGCACCCACCCCGCTCCGCCAATGCCCTGTTCTTTACTAAAGAGCCAGGCATCCCTGCACACCCACCTCGCTCCGCCAGTGCCCCGTTCTTTACTAAAGGGCCAGGCGCCCCCGCACCCACCCCGCTCCGCCAGTGCCCCGTTCTTTACTAAAGAGCCAGGCGTCCCCGCACTCACCCCACTCCGCCAGTGCCCTGTTCTCCACTAAAGAGCCAGGCGTCCCCGCACCCACCCCGCTCCGCCAATGCCCTGTTCTTTACTAAAGAGCCAGGCGTCCCTGCACACTCACCCCGCTCCGCCAGTGCCCCGTTCTTTACTAAAGAGCCAGGCGTCCCTGCACACCCACCTTGCTCCGCCAGTGCCCCGTTCTTTACTAAAGAGCCAGGCGTCCCCGCACACCCACCCCGCTCCGCCAGTGCCCCGTTCTTTACTAAAGAGCCAGGCGTCCCCGCACACCCACCCCGCTCCGCCAGTGCCCCGTTCTTTACTAAAGAGCCAGGCGTCCCCGCACACCCACCCCGCTCCGCCAGTGCCCCGTTCTTTACTAAAGAGCCAGGCTACCCGCACCCACCCCGCTCCGCCAGTGCCCCGTTCTTTACTAAAGAGCCAGGCGTCCCCGCACACCCACCCCGCTCCGCCAGTGCCCCGTTCTTTACTAAAGTGCCAGGTGTCCCCCGCACACCCACCCCGCTCCGCCAGTGCCCCGTTCTTTACTTAAGAGACAGGCGTCCCCGCACCCACCCCGCTCCGCCAGTGCCCCATTCTTTACTAAAGAGACAGGCGTCCCCGCACCCACCCTGCTCCGCCAGTGCCCCGTTCTTTACTAAAGAGCCAGGCGTCCCCGCACACCCACCCCGCTCCGCCAGTGCCCCATTCTTTACTAAAGAGACAGGCGTCCCCGCACCCACCCCGCTCCGCCAGTGCACCGTTCTTTGCTAAAGAGTCAGGCGTCCCCGCACACTCACCCCACTCCACCAGTGCCCCGTTCTTTACTAAAGAGTCAAGCGTTCTGCACCCACCCCGCTCCGCCAGTGCCCCGTTCTTTACTAAAGAGCCAAGCGTCCCCGCACACCCACCCCGCTCCGCCAGTGCCCCGTTCTTTACTAAAGAGCCAGGTGCCTCGCACCCACCCTGCTCCACCAGTGCCCCGTTCTTTACTAAAGAGCCAGGCGTCCCCGCACACCCACCCCGCTCCGCCAGTGCCCCATTCTTTACTAAAGAGACAGGCGTCCCCGCACCCACCCCGCTCCGCCAGTGCACCGTTCTTTGCTAAAGAGTCAGGCGTCCCCGCACACTCACCCCACTCCACCAGTGCCCCGTTCTTTACTAAAGAGTCAAGCGTCCTGCACCCACCCCGCTCCGCCAGTGCCCCGTTCTTTACTAAAGAGCCAAGCGTCCCCGCACACCCACCCCGCTCCGCCAGTGCCCCGTTCTTTACTAAAGAGCCAGGTGCCTCGCACCCACCCTGCTCCACCAGTGCCCCGTTCTTTACTAAAGAGCCAGGGGTCCCCACACACCCACCCTGCTCCACCAGTGCCCCGTTCTTTACTTAGCAAATACAAAAAATGTGATATTGTTTTATAGGCTCTTTTTAGCATTTAACCGCTTCAGCCCCGGAAGATTTTACCCCCTTCCTGACCAGAGCACTTTTTGCGATTCGGCACTGCATCACTTTAACTGACAATTGCGCAGTCGTGCGACGCTGTACCCAAACAAAATTGAGGTCCATTTTTTCCCCACAAATAGAGCTTTCTTTTGGTGGTATTTGATCACCTCTGAGTTTTTAATTTTTTGCGCTATAAACAAAAAAAGAGCGACAATTTTGAAAAAAAACACAATATTTTTTACTTTTTGCTATAATAAATATCCCCCAAAAATATATAAAAAACAAATTTCTTTTTCCGTTTAGGCCAGATATGTATTCTTCTACATATTTTTGGTAAAAAAAATGGTAAAAAAATTGGTAAAAAAATCACAATAAGCGTATATTGATTGGTTTGCGCAAAAGTTATAGCATCTCCAAAATAGGGGATAGTTTTATTGCATTTTTATTATTATTTTTTTTTTTTACTAGTAATGGCGGCGATGTGCGATTTTTATTGGGATGTTATGGCGGACGCATCGGACAATTTTGACACATTTTGGGACCGTTGACATTTATAGAGCGATCCGTGCTATAAAAATTACAGATTACTGTAAAAATGTCACTGGCAGGGAAGGAGTTAACACTAGGGGGGCGATCAAGGGTTTAATTGTGTTCCCTGTGTGTGTGTTCTAACTGAAGGAGAAGGGGACTGTGTAGGGGAGATGACAGATCGCTGTTCATACTCTGTATGAAAAGACGACCTGTCACTTCTCCCCTCAGAGAACTGGGCACTCGCATCAGCTCCGGGGGGACGAGCAGCGGGCGCATGCGCATAACGTCGTTTCGCCCAGCTGTGCCATTCTGCCGCAGTACAAGTGGTTAAAGCCGAGCTCCAGCCCCCAGAGCTACAAATACTGTAGTTGCTGACTTGTAATATTAGGACCCTTAGCTGTCTAGGGATCCAGCAATGTCAGCACCCCAGCCCATTTTTATCCGCCCGCCGTCGTGTGACAGCGCCAGAATGGCTCCCCTGCGCGAATCGCCATAGCTGTACTGCGGCCGCTTTAAGGGGTATAGGGGCAGCGTGCGCGATGTCCGCCGGGCACAAGTGATCGCTCCTGATAGAGCCAGAACGAGGATCTGTCTGTTCTGACAGGGGAGAGGAGACAGATTGTGTGTTCCTAGTATATAGGAACACCGATCTCTCTCCTTCCCCAGGCAGTCCCACCCCCACCCCCCAGTTAGAACACACTGAGGGAACACATTTAACCCCTTGATCGCCCCCCTACAAATCGGCCTAAACTGAGGACATTTTTTTTTTAATTCAGGGATATTTATTATAGCAAAAAGTAAACAAAAAATTGTGTTTTGCTGTATAAGGGAGCTCATTTACACACCAAAGGATTTGTATTTCTGTCCATTCAGTTCTGAGATTTACACAGTTCTGCTGCAGGGGATTTGATATTTCTCTGCTGCAGCACAGTATTAGTTACGGGTCTTTCCCCAACCTGTGATTAGACCGTTAAGGAGAAGCCGCAAACTGATGAGCTCATCCCTCTATCGCTCTGATCTCTCCTCCTATTAGCATACGCATTATTGGCATTTGAGCACTGCAGCACAACTGGTTGGATCCTTGTGCTGCTTCTCCCCTTCCTATTGTGATTTTTACAGACCTGATATTATTTAAAGAGACCCCGTCACCAAACTAAAATAATTGCAGGCATATTAAATGCCTAATTGCGGCCTTTTTATTTATTTTTTTAATTTCTAAATTGAGAAAGTAAAGGCTACAAAAATGTGTCTATTTTTCTCTGGCAGTCCTGTCCATGAAAACCTACACCGGCTCCACCCTGCCCATGACTCCACTTGCACAGGTGTAGGCAGGTGCCGTCTACTTTGTCCCCTGTAGGTGGCGCTCTTCTGCAGCAGCACTGCAGTTGGAGAGCAAGCCAAGAGGACCAGGGTTCCTCCATGGCTTCCTGGGTCATTGGGGAAGCTAGCCCTTTGGATGCAGCCTCCCCATTGGACTCTGGCAGCCATCTTGGGTCAGGCAGAACCTTTTTAAGGTCCTTTCTCTCTACCTTTTGCAAAAAGGTGGAGTGAGGACATGTACCCTGCCTGTTAGGGACAGAGCTAGCAGCAGGAAAAGGTTCCTGATGAGGAGGGAAAGCGTAGGGTGCTCAACTCCCATGGACATCGTCCTGCTTGGGCACAAGATGACCAGGCCACATTCTGCCCCTCTCAACAAGCGCTGTCAATTCAGCTGAAACCTGTTCTCTACATGCTGTTTGGACTACCTTCCCACATTATTATTTGAGAACTGGCTTGCGTTATTTCAATACAAGTTCTTTCATTGCACTGGGACTGTGTGTGTTATTGCCACCACACTGCGCGGCACCCCACCTACACGGGTGTCACAGGAAAGGACATGAAGGAAAACTCTTTAATTCATGTCAAAAATATAACAGACATTTTCATTCCTACCCACTCTAGCCAAAGAAAACAAAAGTGTGATGTGCATCCTTGTTTTCATTCCTGAGCAAACTGGGCTTTCCAACAAGAAAGCCTTACATTGCCTGCTCAGTCTTTATGTACAACTGTGTGAACAAGGCCTTAGATGTTAGAACTGCTTTAGGCAGTGGCAGCTGGTGCTCCTAATTTTTGGGGGGCCCAAACAAACTAAAAAATTGCAGCTACTGTGCCCATCAAATGCCGCCACTGTGCCACATCAAATGCAGCCACTGTGCCCATCAAATGCAGCCACTATGCACCATCGAATGCAGCCAATGTGCCCATCATATGCAGCCACTGTGCCCCATCGAATGCAGCCACTGTGCCCCATCGAATGCAGCCACTTGTGCCCATCAAATGCACCCACTGTGCCCGTCAAATGCAGCCACTTGTGCCCCATCAAATGCAGCCACTGTGCCCCATCAAATGCAGCCACTTGTGCCCCATCAAATGCAGCCACTTGTGCCCCATCAAATGCAGCCACTGTGTCCCATCAAATGCAGCCAATATGCCCCATCAAATGCAGCCACTGTCCCCGTCAAATGCAGCCACTTGTGCCCGTCAAATGCAACGACTTGTGTGCAACATATGCAGCCACTGTGCCCATCAAATGCAGCCACTTGTGCCCATCAAATGCAGCCACTTGTGCCCCATCAAATGCAGCCACTGTGTCCCATCAAATGCAGCCAATATGCCCCATCAAATGCAGCCACTGTCCCCGTCAAATGCAGCCACTTGTGCCCGTCAAATGCAACCACTTGTGTCCAACATATGCAGTCACTTGTGCTCATCAAATGCAGCCACTGAGCCCCCCCGCCGGCTCGCTCCCTGACTGCCCGGCACTTACCCCATCTTGGTGGGGGATCAGGCCGTTGGTCAGGCAGGGAGCTGTGGCTGTAATTGATGGCACAGTGGCTGCATTTGATGGGCACAGTGGCTGCATTTGATGGGCACAGTGGTTGTAATTGATGGCACGGTGGCTGCATTTGATGGCACAGTGGCTGTAATTGATGAGCACAGTGGCTGTAATTAATGAGCACAGTGGCTGCATTCGATGGCACAGTGGCTGCATTCGATGGCACAGAGGCTGCAATTGATGGAAAAGTGGCTGCAATTGATGGCACAGTGGCTGCAATTGATGAGCACAGTGGCTGCATTTGATGGCACAGTGGCTGCATTTGATGGCACAGTGGCTGCAATTGATGGCACAGTGGATGCATTTGATGGCACAGTGGCTGCATTTGATGGCACAGTGGCTGCATTTGATGACACAGTGGCTGTAATTGATGACACAGTGGCTGTAATTGATGGCACAGTGGCTGCATTTGATGGCACAGTGGCTGTATTTGATGGCAGAGTGGCTGCAATTGATGAGCATAGTGGCTGCATTTGATGGCACAATGGCTGCATTTGATGTCACAGTGGCTGTAATTGATGGCACGGTCGCTGCATTTGATGGGCACAGTGAAGCTGCAATTGATGTTTTTTTTTAAATATTTTTCAGTTTGTTTGCACCTCCCAAAAAATGAAAGGCCCTTAATCTGTATTGCTGTCTGCTTAGTTCTATTTTTGTCAACGGAGTTTGCCTTAATTGCTATTGCATTTTCCTTAGGGTGTCCTGCGCCCTAACAATCTCCCCACCGTTCCTGTTGAGAGAAATAAAATCTGTTCATTTTTACAAAAAGTGACTGGCGCCCAATCTTTCCATCTTGCACCACACCCACTACGCCTAGTAACCTGCACCCTGAGGAGGAATATCAGTTCTCTCTGGCTCTGGGGGTCACCACCAGGCCTTTGGAAGTCGGGGAGACCGATACAAATCCATGCCTCGCTCTCAGCAATCATCACATTGTTGTCCATTATTACAGGATGATCTGCTCTCTCCATTGACCATAATTAGTGGGTTGGAGGCTTGCCCTAGTCCCCTGTCCCGGTTGGTTCTGTCACACCCCTAAATGGTTTCTTGTCTTTAGAAAGCTTGTGAAGGAACTTGTGAGTTTGCTGAAAACTTTCTTGCCTGTTCCAGCCATCACTGTCACTTAAAATGTGATGTGGAGTCTCAGACTCGTCTTTCACTGCGCATTTTAAAGTAAAACATCAACGTCAAGAGCATCCAGCCGTTAACAGCCTTTAAACAAGGCTCCTTGGCATCTTTTTCTGTCTAAAAGTCCCGGCGTGCCAGATGGCACTGTTCAATTGTGATGTGAAATTAAGAAAAAGCGACTTTGAGACAAGTTTACGTGAGGTCTTCCATTACTTTTAAAACCTGCCTGGAAGAACAAAGGCTTTGCGATGATAAGGTAGAGACAACGTATCTGATGGGGGGGGGGGGGATAAAAAAAAAGAGGTTTAAAAAGTTCAGCGCAATTCTCCAGCACATTGTAGTTTTGGTGCCTGAGAGAAAAGCTCCAGCTCTCTGTTGACTTGCCATTGATTTCCGACGCCCTCGTTTTCCTCCTTGTTAATTTTGCTGCCTGAAAAAAACTCTTAGTTGTTTGGGAAGTGAAGATAAAATTCAGACAGCTTTAGTTACTGTGCAGTAAAATATCGTTTTTGCTGCGGCACAAAAGGAGATAATTTGCCATTTTACAGAATAAAGAAATTTTTTTTTTTTTGATGGTACCGGATGGTGAGCTATTTAGACAAAAAAGACTGCAAAATAACCAGGTGAAAATAAAAAACATTGAAGTCCTAACAATCTTCTCAAATAATATTGTAGCGCCACCCCCCGAGGGGGCCGTTGTAGATTTATCAGGTTCTTTCCCCAACTGCAATGGCAGCCGGGCAAACAGCAACAGTTCATACAATCAGGCTCAGTGAACAGCCTAGGGGATTTCCTTTCACATTTTGTTTGGTTGTAGAACTTGTAACAGAAGGGGGGGTTGGGGTATGGGATTCTCCAAAACCTTAGGTGTTGTTAGCAGAGGACACTTCTCAGCAGCACAAGTCAGACAGACTGGAACATTCTATAGGTTCACGTTTTTGGACCATGAAGTAGGTTTGGCCACAAGTAAAGGTAGACTGGAACAGTTTATAGGTTCACGGCTGGGGATCATGAAGTAGGCTTAAGCATAAGTAAAGGTAGACTGGAACAGTCTATAGGTTCACAGCTGGGGATCATGAGGTGGGTTTGAGTGTAAATTGAGGTAGACTGGAACAGCCTATAGGTTCACAGCTGGGGATCATGAGGTGGGTGTAAGCATAAGTAGAGGTAGACTGGAACAGTCTATAGATTCACAGCTGGTGATCGTGAAGTACAGTAGGTTTGAGAACAAGTAAAGGTAGACTGGAACAGTCTATAGTTTCACAGCTGGGGACCATGAAGTAGGTTTAAGCATGTTGGAAGGCAACATGGTTTACTATCATATTTTTGGAGTTTCACTCCTGGTTGATGCAGACAGGTGGCCTTTGGAATGTAACACATTGCACATTAAAGCTTTGTAGCATATCAGAAAGAAGCAAGGCTGAACAAAAGCTTGGCTCCTGTCCGTCTGGTGTGATAACATGGAAATCCTTGATTAGCCCTTTGCAAGCAAGCCTCAAAAGGACCATAGCTGACAAGATGATTGATGAATGTCCTGCTACAGAACATCAAAGGGCCAGCTAAGACTGAAGGACCCAGGTCACATAGATATGATACATGGACAATGCTGCCCCTAGAGGCCAATACAGCAGGATGGACAGAAATATAATATATTGAGAAGGACTGCCCCGGAACTACTTTCATTTGTTAGAAACCAAAATGGGCAGGCAATGGGGTTGGGTCTAGACGGTGTATGGATGAAGTTTAAAAAGTGCACACAGGAGGGAAGTCGGCCCTTTTTTCACTCTTGGCTGGTACCTGATGGCTCTCTGAGCCGCATGGCTCTCTCTGTTACCATCTCGAGCCCAGCAGATGATATTGTATCTATAGGACAGCTTTGCGATAAGTTTATTTGCTGTTTCTTGCTGTTATATGTTTTATAATATCTTCCTTTAGTATTTTCATGTTAGCGTTTTCCTATTTTCTTGGGAAATAAATAAGACATTGTTTTATTAAGCAGTGTATTTGTTTTCATAGCTAACCTTATAGTATTGTGATATCAGCAGTAACATGTAATCAGGGTTTTAATAGACTAGCTAATTATAGGAGTAGACAAATTAATACATTTATGGAATAAATAGGGGGAATCTGTAATCACCTTCGGATAATATTTAGTTTAGAAGTTATTTCAATCTCAGTATTTATTTCAAAGCATAAGTAAAGGTAGACTGGAACAGTCTATAGGTTCATGGCTGGGGACCATGAGGTGGGTTTGAGCGTAAGTAGAGGTAGACTGGAACAGTCTATAGCAGGGGTGTCCAATCTTTTTTCCAAGAGGGCCAGATTTGATGAATAGAACATGCTTGAGGGCCGACCATTTTGCCTGACATTCTTAAACCATTAAAATTTGGTCTAAGTGTGTCCATCCGAGCACTAATACACGGCCCAACAAGAATTCTCTTGCCTTTGTGCTGTGTGTGGTGAATAGATGAGCTTGGGCGTGTTATTTGGATATACCGGATTTAATCTGCTTATAACATGCACCTTCACTTTAAAAATGAAGTTTCAGGAAAAAAAATCTTAAATTTTAAATAAAGAACTGTGAAGCAAAATAAGGGTCAGTGCCCATCAATGCAGCCTAATCAGTGCCCATCTGCGGCCCCCACTCCATTGCCATGAATGTGGCCCCCACTGTATTGACATGAATGCAGCCCCCACCGTATTGACATGAATGCAGCCCCCACCGTATTGACATGAATGCAGCCCCCACCGTATTGACATGAATGCAGCCCCCACCGTATTGACATGAATGCAGCCCCCACCGTATTGACATGAATGCAGCCCCCACCACATTCACATGAATGCAGCCCCCACCACATTCACATGAATGCAGCCCCCACCGTATTGACATGAATGCAGCCCCCACCGTATTGACATGAATGCAGCCCCCACCGTATTGACATGAATGCAGCCCCCACCGTATTGACATGAATGCAGCCCCCACCACATTGACATGAATGCAGCCCCCACCGTATTGACATGAATGCAGCCCCCACCGTATTGACATGAATGCAGCCCCCACCGTATTGACATGAATGCAGCCCCCACCGTATTGACATGAATGCAGCCCCCACTGTATTGACATGAATGCAGCCCCCACCACATTCACATGAATGCAGCCCCCACCGTATTGACATGAATGCAGCCCCCACCGTATTGACATGAATGCAGCCCCCACCACATTCACATGAATGCAGCCCCCACCGTATTGACATGAATGCAGCCCCCACCGTATTGACATGAATGCAGCCCCCACCGTATTGACATGAATGCAGCCCCCACCGTATTGACATGAATGCAGCCCCCACCGTATTGACATGAATGCAGCCCCCACCGTATTGACATGAATGCAGCCCCCACCGTATTGACATGAATGCAGCCCCCACCACATTGACATGAATGCAGCCCCCACCGTATTGACATGAATGCAGCCCCCACCGTATTGACATGAATGCAGCCCCCACCGTATTGACATGAATGCAGCCCCCACCGTATTGACATGAATGCAGCCCCCACCGTATTGACATGAATGCAGCCCCCACCGTATTGACATGAATGCAGCCCCCACCGTATTGACATGAATGCAGCCCCCACCGTATTGACATGAATGCAGCCCCCACCGTATTGACATGAATGCAGCCCCCACCGTATTGACATGAATGCAGCCCCCACCACATTCACATGAATGCAGCCCCCACCGTATTGACATGAATGCAGCCCCCACCGTATTGACATGAATGCAGCCCCCACCACATTCACATGAATGCAGCCCCCACCGTATTGACATGAATGCAGCCCCCACCACATTCACATGAATGCAGCCCCCACCGTATTGACATGAATGCAGCCCCCACCGTATTGACATGAATGCAGCCCCCACCGTATTGACATGAATGCAGCCCCCACCGTATTGACATGAATGCAGCCCCCACCACATTCACATGAATGCAGCCCCCACATTGACATGAATGCAGCCCCCACCACACTGACATAAATACGGCAGCCCCCACCACATTGACATGAATGCAGACTCACCATTGCTGTCAGTGCAGCCTGATTCATGTCCATCTGCAGCCTTGGAGGAGACAGGGAGGGGGCGGGACGAGCGCCAACAGACATACAGGAGAAATTCCTGTTTACACGGCGGCCTCTTTAATTGAAAGTCCCGCCTCCTATGATGGACAAAACAATTGTCCAATGGCAGCGCAGGAGACGGGACTTCCTTTTACACAGGACGCCGTGTAAACAGGAAATTCTCCTGTATCCTGTACGGCGCTTGTCCCGCCCCCTCCAAGGCAGCCAGCATATCTATCTTTTATGGCCCCCGGCGCTCGGGGATTCGTTGGGGGCCACAAAAGATATATATGTCAAAATTACCAGGCGGGCCGTCCGAAACCGGACCGCGGGCCGCGATTGGCCCGCGGGCCGGACTTTGGACATGCCTGGTCTATAGGTTCATGGCTGAGGACCATGAGGTGGGTTTGACCGTAAGTAGAGGTAGACTGGAAAAGTCTATAGATTCACAGCTGGGGACCATTAATTACAGTAGGTTTAAGCATAAGTAAAGGTAGTCTAGAACAGTCTATAGGTTCAAGTCAATGGACCTTGAAGTAGGTTTAAGCATAAGTAAAGGTAGACTGGAACAGTTTATAGGTTCATGGCTGGGGACCATGAGGTGGGTTTGAGCGTAAGTAGAGGTAGACTGGAACAGTCTATAGGTTCACGGCTGGGGACCATGAGGTGGGTTTGAGTGTAAGTAGAGGTAGACTGTAACAGTCTATAGGTTCACGGCTGGGGACCATGAGGTGGGTATGAGCGTAAGTAGAGGTAGTCTAGAACAGTCTATAGGTTCATGCCAGTGGACCTTGAAGTAGGTTTGAGCATAAGTAAAGGTAGACTGGAAGAGTCTATAGGTTCACAGCTGGGGCTCATGAGCTGGGTTTGAGCATAAGTAGAAGTAGACTGGAACAGTCTATAGATTCACAGCTGGGGATCATGAAGTACACTAGGTTTGAGAACAAGTAGAGGTAGACTGGAACAGTCTACAGGTTCACGGCTGGGGACCATGAGGTGGGTTTGAGCGTAAGTAGAGGTAGACTGGAACAGTCTATAGGTTCACAGTTGGGGACCATGAGGTGGGTATGAGCGTAAGTAGAGGTAGACCGGAACAGTCTATAGATTCACAGCTGGGGACCATGAAGTAGGTTTAAGCATAAGTAAAGGTAGTCTAGAACAGTCTATAGGTTCATGTCAATGGACCTTGAAGTAGGTTTGAGCATAAGTAAAGGTAGACTGGAACAGTCTATAGGTTCACAGCTGGGGATCATGAGCTGGGTTTGAGCGTAAGTAGAAGTAGACCGGAACAGTCTATAGATTCACAGCTGGGGATCATGAAGTACACTAGGTTTGAGAACAAGTAGAGGTAGACTGGAACAGTCCATAGGTTCATGGCTGGGGACCATGTGGTGGGTTTAAGCGTAAGTAGAGGTAGACTGGAACAGTCTATAGGTTCACGGCTGGGGAGCATGAGGTGGGTTTGAGCGTAAGTAGAGGTAGACTGGAACAGTCTATAGATTCACAGCTGGGGACCATGAAGTAGGTTTAAGCATAAGTAAAGGTAGTCTAGAACAGTCTATAGGTTCACATCAATGGACCTTGAAGTAGGTTTGAGCACAAGTAAAGGTAGAATGGAACAGTCTATAGGTTCATAGTTACATAGTTAGTCGGGTTGAATAAAGACACCATCTAGTTCAACCAATAAAAATATAAAATAAATAATATAATCCTATATACACAATCCTATACCCACAGTTGATCCAGAAGAAGGCGAAAACCCCCAGCAAAGCATGATCCAATTTGCTCCAGCAGGGAAAAAAAATCCTTCCTGATCCCCCGAGAGGCAATCGGATTTTCCCTGGATCAACTTTACCTATAAATGTCACTACCCAGTTATATTATGTACACCTAGGAAAAACTCCAGGCCTTTTTTTTTCCAATTCAGTTTTTTATTGAATTTTCCAACAATAAAAAAGAAAAATAGAAAGATCAGTAATCAAATGTGTTCCTAAAACGACATAGAGGCACAGTGGTAGATTCCAGAGATGCAGGGCCCGATAATTGAAAACAAGTTTTGTTCAATATTTGTATTAAAAAATAAATAAATAAATAAAAAAGCAATGATTGTTGATTTCTTAAAGCATATACCACCAGATAAGCAGGTTTATGTACTCCATTATAGACCATTTCACATCAAAATCAGATTATGTGTACCAATTAGGGATGAGCCGAACACCCCCCGGTTCGGTTCGCACCAGAACCTGCGAACGGACCAAAAGTTCGCACGAACGTTAGAACCCCATTGACGTCTATGGGACTCGAACGTTCGAAATCAAAAGTGCTCATTTTAAAGGCTAATTTGCATGGTATTGTCCTAAAAAGGGTTTGGGGTCCCGGGTCCTACCCCAGGGGACATGTATCAATGCAAAAAAAACTTTTAAAAACGGCCGTTTTTTCGGGAGCAGTGATTTTAATGATGCTTAAAGTAAAAAAAAAAAAAGTGAAATATTCCTTTAAATATCGTACCTGGGGGGTGTCTATAGTATGCCTGTAAAGTGACGCGTGTTTCCCATGTTTAGAACAGTCCCTGCACCAAATGTCATTTTTAAAGGAAAAAATCTCATTTAAAACTGCTTGCGGGTTTAATGTAATGTCGGGTCCTGGCAATATGGATGAAAATCAGTGAGACAAACGGCATGGGTACCCCCCAGTCCATTACCAGGCCCTTTGGGTCTTGTATGGATATTAAGGGGAACCCCACACCCAAATTAAAATAAGGAAAGGTGTGGGGCCACCAGGCCCTATATACTCTGAACAGCAGTATACAGGCGGTGCAAACAAGACAGGGACTGTAGGTTTGTTGTTAAGTAGAATCTCTTTGTAATTTTGAACGGGTACATTTTTAACGTGTTTAGCTCCAGCCAAAAAATCTTTTTTAAGCTTTTTGGAAAACATAGGGAAGGGTTATCACCCCTGTGACATTTGTTTTGCTGTCTTTCCTCCTCTTCAGAAGATTTCACCTCACTTTTTGTCCCAATGGATTGGAAAGCATCAGTGGAAAGGAGAAATGTTTTTCCCGTATTAACTCTTACAGGAGAGAATTTCCCTTCCTAGGGGTAGATTTCATCTCACTTCCTGTTGTCTCCTTCCGTTTGCAAGTAGGAGTCGTTTGTAAGTTAGTTGTTTGAAAGTAGGGTCCTGCCCTATATACTCAGAAATTTGGGCCTTAGGTGTTGCTGTGGCCACAACACTGTAAGCCCTCACAGGGCCCTGCTGTGAAATATTAGATCAAGAATTGTAATTACATGCCCCTGTTGAACAGGAGCTGAAAAATTAGGCCTTAGGCACTGGTGCTGGTGCCTCAACACTGCAACCCCTCACAGACACTCTAGTTGGAACGCAGGAACGAGCCCTGCTGCAAAGTATTGCATCAAAAATTGTAATTACACGCCCCTGTTAAACAAGGGCTGAAAAATTGGGCCTTAGGCACTGGTGCTGGTGCCACAACACTGCAACCCCTCACAGACACTCTAGTTGGAATGCAGGAACGAGCCCTGCTGCAAAGTATTGCATCAAAAATTGTAATTACACGCCCCTGTTAAACAGGGGCAGAAAAAATGGGCCTTAGGCACTGGTGCTGGTGCCACAACACTGCAACCCCTCACAGACACTCTAGTTGGAACGCAGGAACGAGCCCTGCTGCAAAGTATTGCATCAAAAATTGTAATTACACGCCCCTGTTAAACAGGGGCAGAAAAAACGGGCCTTAGGCACTGGTGGTGGCGCCCAGAACCAAAAATGTTCTTACAAGCTATCAGTGTGATGATTGAGGAGGAAGAGGATAATTACTCAGGGATAGTCACTCAGCATCAGCATAGGCAGTCTTTGAAGGGATCTGAGATTTCAAAAAAAATTATTCGGTTACATCAGCATCAGGTGCTTGGTAGCTGGTGGTGATCCAAGACTGATTCATTTTTATGAAGGTCAGTCGATCGACCGAGTCAGTGGACAGACGCACCCTGTGATCGGTTACCACGCCTCCAGCAGCAATGAATGTGCGTTCCGAAAGAACGCTGGATGCAGGACAGGCCAGTAGCTCAATTGCATACTGTGCAAGCTCTGGCCAGTGATCCATCCTCAAGACCCAGTAACCCAGAGGATTTTCGGTGGGAAAGGTGTCTGATCTTGCCCCTAGGTATTCCTGCACCATGTAAAACAGACGCTGGCGATGGTTGCTGGAACCGATCATACCTTGGGGCTGCGGACCAAAAAATTGTCTGAACGCATCGGTCAGACGGCCACCTTCTCCACCGCTCCTTCTTTGACTGACCGAAGCCTCAGCAACACGTTGTCCAGAAACAGGAGTTTGTAACCTCCCAGTCTCTGGGAACGCGTTGCACAGACCTTTCTGCAAGGCCTCCCGAAGATGTTTCATCCTCTGCTCCCTCTGCAATGGCAAGATAAGGTCCGCAACCTTACCCTTGTAACGTGGATCAAGGAGGGTTGCCAGCCAGTATTGGTCCTTCTCCTTGATACCACGAATACGAGGATCCTTACGCAGGCTTTGCAGGATCAGGGAGGCCATGCAGCGTAGGTTTGCTGAGGCATTCGGTCCGGAGTCCTCTGGGTCACTAAGGACGACATGGTCCGCAGCCACCTCCTCCCAGCCACGTACAAGTCCATGTGTTTCCTGGGACTGATCCCTTAAAGACTGCTGCTGATGCTGAGTGCCAGGCTCCACCTCCATACTGACACAATCTTCCTCCTCCTCCTCCTTCTCCTCCTCCTCGACCTCTTCCTGTGTGATCGGCGGGCACGCAGGAACACTGTCTGGATAAAGGGGGCCTTGAGAGCTAAGGAAGTCCTCCTCTTCCTGCCTCTGTTCTGCCTCAAGTGCCCTGTCCATTATTCCACGCAGCGTGTGCTCCAACAGGTGGACAAGGGGGACAGTGTCACTGATGCATGCACTGTCACTGCTCACCATCTTCGTGGCCTCCTCAAATGGTGACAGGACAGTGCATGCATCCCTGATCATGGCCCACTGGCGTGGGGAAAAAAAAACAAGCTCCCCTGACCCTGTCCTGGTGCCATAGTCGCACAGGTACTCATTGATGGCCCTCTGCTGCGTGTGCAGCCGCTGCAGCATGGCCAACGTTGAGTTCCACCTGGTGGGCATGTCACAGATTAGGCGGTTCTTGGGCAGGTTAAACTTCTTTTGGAGGTCCGTCAGCCGAGCACTGGCATTATATGACCGGCGGAAATGCACACAGACTTTCCTGGCCTGCCTCAGGACATCCTGTAAGCCCGGGTACCTGCCCAAGAACCGCTGCACCACCAAGTTAAGGACGTGAGCCAAACAGGGCACATGGGTCATTTGTCCCTGTCGGAGGGCAGAGAGGAGGTTGGTGCCATTGTCGCAAACCACCATTCCTGCCTTAAGTTGGCATGGCGTCAACCACCTCTGAACCTGCCCCTGCAGAGCTGACAGAACCTCTGCCCCAGTGTGGCTCCTGTCCCCCAAGCACACCAGCTCAAGCACCGCATGGCATCTTTTGGCCTGCGTACTTGCGTAGCCCCTTGAACGACTACGGAGCACCGCTGGTTCCGAGGAAGAGGCCATGGAGGAAGAAGAAGAGGAGGGGGTGGAGGAGAGAGGTGTGTCACAATCATTAGCATTTTGGAGGCGTGGTGGCGGAACAACCTCCAACACTACTGCACCTTGTCCTGCATCCTTCCCAGCTGCCAGCAGAGTCACCCAATGCGCCGTGAAACTTAGGTAACGTTCCTGTCCATGCCTGCTGGACCATGAGTCAGCGGTAATATGCACCTTACCGCTGACCGCCCTGTCCAGCGAGGCATGGACATTGCCTTCCACATGCTGGTAGAGAGCCGGAATCGCCTTCCGTGAGAAAAAGTGGCGTTTGGGTACCTGCCACTGAGGAACCGCACATTCCACAAACTCACGGAAGGGGGCAGAGTCTACCAACTGAAAAGGCAGCAGTTGAAGTGCTAGCAATTTTGCCAAGCTAGCATTCAACCGCTGGGCATGTGGATGGCTGGGAGCAAACTTCTTTCGGCGGTGCAGCAGCTGGGGCAGGGAAATTTGCCTGGTACAATCTGACGTCGGTGTACCAAAAGCAGATTGCCCACAAGTACTTGGCTGTGACACACCTAATTCTACACCTTCATTCCTCTCACTGCAGGTCTCAGAGAGGACTGAAGGTCTAGTGGGGTTGGAAATCTCAGCTGATGAGGAGCAAGGAGAGGTCCTCTTTGTTCTTTGGTGTGGGTCTTTTAGATACGCTTGCCAACGAACTGCATGGCAGGTCAACATATGTCTGGTCAAGCATGTGGTACCCAAGCGGGAGATGTCTTGGCCACGCGAGATACGCTTGAGACATATGTTGCAAATAGCAGCGGTGCAATCTGATGCACTCGTCTCAAAAAAGGCCCACACCAAAGAACTTTTTGAATAATGCGCAGAGACTGCAGCGCCCTGCACATGTGGAGCTTTGGGGTGTGATGCAGTCAATGTGCTGCCCTTAGGCTGGCCCCTGGAGGGCATCCTGCCTCATTGGTGATGTGCCGCCTCCTCCTCCTCCTCCTCCTCCTCTCTCCTATCAGGCACCCACGTTGAGTCAGTGACCTCATCATCCCCTCCCTCCTCATCACTGGAGCAAACCTGGCAGTATGCTGCAGCAGGGGGAGCATGACTGCCAGATTGCTGTCCTTCTTGGGCACCCCCTCTGTCCGTGCTCATGTTACTGCCTTCATCGAGCTCAGTATCATCATCAGAGCCTTCCAAACGCTGGGCATCCTCCTGGAGCATGTACCCAACACTGTGGTCAAACAGTTCGAGGGACTCCTCAGGAGGACATGGTGGGGCTAGGGAAGGAGTCACTGATGACATTGAGCCGAGGGAAGAGGCCGCTGCTTTGCCAGACAAAGTACCCTGGGCATGGGTGAGAGAGGATGAGGAGGATGAGGACGGCTTGGTCATCCACTCGACCAAGTCTTCCGCATGTTGCGGCTCAACACGGCCAGCTGCCGAAAAAAATGCCAAGCGTGTCCCATGGCCACGTGCTGATGAGGATGCACCGTCTCCACGACCAGCACTAGACACAGAGCCTGCTTGCCCTCTCTTATTGGCTTGTGACTGTCTGCCTCTCCTTCTTGGCCTTCCAGACATACTAATGGCCTGTAGCTGCACTAAGCTGGGATATATATATATATATATATATATATATATATATATATATATATATATATATATATATATATGTACTGATACTGCAGCTAGCAAAATCAACTGCCTGCCTGTAGTATGAGAACACCACCAACCTTCTACAGGTAGCTTTAGCTGAACACTGTGAGGTGGACGCACCCCACTAACTTGTAGGTTTAGCTGAACACTGTGAGCAGGACGCACCCCACTAACTTGTAGGTTTAGCAGAACACTGTGAGCAGGACGCACTGCACTAACTGTAAATAGTCTAGCTGCCTGACTGTGGTACTAATAGGATCAAAAGAACACCAGCAATTTTCTTCAGGTAGCTGTATTTACTGTAACAAGACAAGCCTGCCTGTCAGTAAGAAGATAACAGAAACGGATCTAGCTGAACACTGTGAGCAGGACGCACCCCACTAGCTTGTAGGTTTAGCTGAACACTGTGAGGTGGACGCACCCCACTAACTTGTAGGTTTAGCAGAACACTGTGAGCAGGACGCTCTGCACTAAATGTAAATAGTCTAGAAGATAACAGGAACGGATCTAGCTAAACTGAATACAGTGTATATATATATATATGCAACACCTGGGATGCATATATATAGACAATACACTTTAAGTGCAGCTAACTGACTGACTGTCCTGCCTAATCTAGCTAACTCAAATGAAATGACACTGTCTCTCTCTCTCTCTATTTCTCAGCACACCGGAACACACTGCACAGGGCCGCCGTGCAGGCGGCCTTATATAGTGTGGGGCGTGTACTAAATCCCCTGAGCCATAATTGGCCAAAGCCTCCTTGGCTTTGGCCAATTACGGCTCTCTGTTAAGGCGGCGCTGTGATTGGCCAAGCATATGGGTCATAGTGCATGCTTGGCCAATCATCAGCAAGCAATGCACTGCGATACTGCAGTGAATTATGGGCCGTGACGCGCCACACGAATTTGGCGCGAACGGCCCATATCGTTCGCAATGCGACGAACAATCGAACAGCCGATGTTCGAGTCGAACATGGGTTCGACTCGAACACGAAGCTCATCCCTAGTACCAATCAACCCAAGCTTTCTATTGTTTGTCAAAGGACGAGCAAGAGGCTGTTCTATGTGACAGTAGCTTTTCGTAGTGATAGTTTAGGTTTACTTGAGCAATCACCTCAATTGGGTTGGGTAACATGTTGTCCTTCCAGTGTCTTGCAATGATTCGTTTTGCTGCCAATAGTATATGTATTATAATTGTTCTAAAGACTTTTTGGTAATTATCAAAGCCTATGTGCAAAACTGCTAGTGCCAAGTCTGGGGGAGTCAGTATGCCAGTCATTTCTGAGATGATGCCGAATTTTTTCCTCCAGAAGCTTGTGAGACTTTTATATATACTTTACATCAACAGTGCATCCCATCTGAAACCCTGATGAAGCCCATCCAGTGAAACGCGTTGGGAGGTGACGCCTTCCTCTTCTATTTCCCAATTTAATACATTCCTTATACTCTATGTTATACAGAATACCTTGAATTAAGATAGTGTTTTGGGGTTCACTGTGCTGAATGTTCTATGTGAGATCATCCATCAATAGATTTTACGTGTGTAGTCTTTGGTTTTAATATTTTGTAATAAAATTTGATGAGTTTTATGTAGAGTTGAGTCATTTTTTTTCCCTGAGGGTAAAAGAACACAAACCACTTGCCGACCACCTAACTGGGAATGTACGTCATAATTTTGACGTTAAATACCGGGTGTTATGGCAGAAGCTAGATGCCCTAACCCCAGTATCATTATTTCCCAAGCAGTCGGCTTTCTGATAAAAGTATGATCCCAGCAGCGGATTCACCATGGGGTCACTTTTGGAAGCGACTGGAGAGGTGCCCTCCCCCTCCTTCTCTGCTTCCTGGTGGTTCCCGGGCTAATGTTACCAATCACTGAGCCCAGGAACCAGGGTTTTTGCTTAGAGACGAGTGATGGCAAGATGGCCCCACAGCTCATCTCTATGCCCTTGGAGGACCGGAGCAATGTCGACGTCACTCCCGGTTCTCGGGCCATGTAAACATATTTTTATTTTTTTTCCTAGTAAACGATACATTTTTTTTTGGGATCATTTGCTTTTAAGGGTGGAGGAGAGATTTGGGGTATTTTAGACCCCAGATCTCTCCATAAAGAGGACCTGCGATACTGTATTGTTATCGGATTTTTACATTATTGCGGTAGCAATAAAAGTGATTAAAAAAAAACTTTTTTAAAGGGACAGTGTAAAAATAAAAAATAAAATACATTACTAAAAAAATTTAAAATTTAAAGCGCCCCCATCCCCCTGTACAGTAGTGAATGCAGGTCACGCCCACATATGTAAACAGTGTTTGCACCACACGTGTGAGGTATCGCCACGAATGTCTGAGCAAGAGCAATAATTCTAGCACTAGACCTCCTCCGTATCTCTAAACTGGTAACCTGTAGACATTTTTAAAGCATTGCCTAAGGAGATTTTTAAGTACCGTAGTTTGGCGCCATTCCACGAGCATGTACAATTTTAAAGCATGACATGTTAGGTATTTATTTACTCGGTCTAACAAAATCTTATTATATTTTTTTTTTTTAAAATGGGGTATGTATATTACAAATTGTTTTTTTATTAATGAAAGTGTATTTTTACCCCAAAAATTGCATTTGAAAAACTGCTGCGCAAAAACCGCAGGACATAAACAATTTCAACAACCGCTATTTTATTCTCTAGGGCAGGGATCTCCAAACTACGGCCCTCAAGTTGTTCAGGAACCACAATTCCCATCATGTCTGTGAATGTCAGAGTTTTACAATGCCCCATGGGACGAGAAGTTCCGCAACAGCTGGAGATCCTTGCTCTAGGGCAGGGGGGTCTCCAAACGTTTTAAACAAAGGGCCAGTTTATTGTCCTTCAGACTTTAGGAGGGCCGGATTGTGGCCAGCGGGAGTGGCAACTGTCCCGACTATCCTGGCATCAGTGGGAGTAAACATCACCACATTTAGTATCGGGGGGGGGAATGGTATCCTAGGGAAGCTTAGTGCCCCCATTATTGGTGTTGGTGGGAGAAATGGGGCCCTGTTTTTGGTGTCAGATGGCAGAATAGTGTCTCATATCAGTGGGAGGAAAAGTGCTCCAAGGGCTGGATAAAGGCAAGCAAAGGGCCACATCTGGCCCCCGGGCCGCAGTTTGGAGACCACTGCTCTAGGGTAAAAAAAAAAAAAATATATATATATATATATATATATATATATATATATATATATATATATATATATATATATTTTTTTTTTTACCCTAGAGCAGTGGTCTCCAAACTCCAGATGTGGCCCTTTGCTTGCCTTTATCCAGCCCTTGGAGCACTTTTCCTCCCACTGATATGAGACACTATTCTGCCATCTGACACCAAAAACAGGGCGCCATTTCTCCCACCGAGATATATATATATATATATATATATATATATATATGACGTTTGGGGGGTTCTAATTGTCTAGCAAAAAATACCGATTTAAACTTGTGAACAACAAATGTCACAAAAAAGGGTGGGTCCTTAAAGTGGTTGTAAAGGCAGAAGGTGCAGTAAGATAAAAAGCCTTCTGTGTGTAGCAGCTCCCCCCCCTCAGCCCCCCTAATCCTTACCTGAGCCCCATCTAGATCCAGCGATGTTTCAGGAGTGTCTCGGCTGCCCCGGGACTCCCCTCCTCATTGGCTGAGACAGCCATTGGCTCCTGCTGCTGTCAATCAAAATCAATCAGCCAATGAGGAGAGAAAAGGGGGGAAGGGCTCCATGTCTGAAAGGACACACGGAGCCGCGGCTCCGTTCGGGTGCCCCCATAGCAAGCTGCAAAAACCATTACACAGAGCAGGTATAACATGTTAGTTTAACGGAAAAAAAAACAAGACTTTATTATCACTTTAGGTGGTAAGTCCCATATACTTTTACATTTTTTTTTTTTTTTTTTTTTAATATGTTTATTGAATTTCAAAATAAAACAAGAACAGAGGATAAATCGACCTGCAAGGCCCAAAAGCACAATAGTAAAAAAACAGTGAATTAAACGCATATGACGTGACATAGTTGAATGTTGAACCCCAAATTTAGTGTGCAAACCCAGTGGAACTAGCACTACAACATATCCAAAGCTGGGGTTCCTAGCACCAAGTGGCCCTGAGATACGGGGCCCCAAAGTCGGTTCGAAAAATGTAATTCTCTGCTGCAGAAAAGTGCTTGACATTTTCCGAAATGACTTTGGGGCCCCGTATCTCAGGGCCACTTGGTGCTAGGAACCCCAGCTTTGGATATGTTGTAGTGCTAGTTCCACTGGGTTTGCACACAAAAGTTGAGGTTGGGGTTCCTAGCACCAAATGGCCCCAGGATACTGGGCCCCAAATTCAGTCAACTGTGTCCATCTGCAGCAATGTCATTTCGGGGCCCTTTGGGTCCAGAGACACCAAATTTTGGCTGAAGCTAGGAGGCATCTACCGAGTTTGAAGTTCTGGGGACATATGGCTGCAAATGGGCACAGTGAGGCTGCAAATGGGCACAGTGAGGCTACAAATGGGCACAGTGAGGCTGCAAATCGGCATTGTTGACCCTCTTTTTCCACTTACAGTAGCTGCGCATTTCTCACCCTAGGCTTATACTCGAGTAAGTTTTCCCTGGTTTTTTTGTGGTAAAATATTCGGGTCGGCTTATACTCAAGTATATATGGTAACTCTCGCCCTAGACCTTCTCTGTAACTCAGCACTGGTAACCTGTAGAAATTTTTTAAACGTCGCCAATGGAGATTTTTTGAGTGCCAAAGTTTGTCGCCATTCCACGAGCAGGGCGCAATTTTGAAGCGTGACGTCTTGGGTATCAATTTACTCGGCGTAACATTATGTTTCGCAATATAGAAAAAATATTGGGCTAACTTTACTGCTGTCTTATTTTTTCAGCTCAATAAAGTGTATTTTTTTCCAAAATATGGTGTGAAATATGGTGTGACCCAATGTATTGCAATGACCGCAAATTTTTATTCTCTAGGGTGTCTAAAAAAATTATATAATGTTTGGGGGGTTCTAAGTAATTTTCTAGCAAAAAAAAAATATATATTTTAACTTGTAAACAACATGTCTCAAAAAGAGGCTCAGTCCTTAAGTGGTTAACATCATTGTCACAAGGATAATTTAATAGTAATAATATTTTAATTTAATAATTTAATAAATTATATTTAGTTAGTGATACACAATTATTCACCTTTTTTTTTTCTTCGCAAAGGATTAGATGATCAATATGGATTATAAACTATACCTAGTGTGCACACTTTTATATATATTTGTAACTTTGAGTTTATGGTCTTTTTGTTTATATCATTTGGTTATGTTTTTTTGCGTTTTGCCCACACAAACCCCTTTGAATGACATTCGCCTAGTCAAAGTAACAGCGGCGGCGCTTTGTTCGGGTCTCTTGTTCTGTGAGTACAATGCATCAAAGCGGATACAATGTATTCATTTTTTGGACGGCTGTGCGAACAGCTCATGATACTGTAATATTTTTTTCCGCAGATGGAGCTTTAAACTAATTTTTCCCCAAAGACTATTCTTCCATCTATGCAAAAAAAAAAAAAAAAAAAAACGGCCTTTGCAAAAAATTGCTATCACCGCACATGTCAAAATATTGTTTTGGAGTCGGCAGCGGCAGAGAAATGGCCATTAACACCGGTAAATGTCGGCGAAAAAAAAAAAAACTAATTAAGATGTTATGAAAAAAGACTTGTTAACTGGATCAGGAAAATTGCGTTTACTTCCCAGGGAAAAAGGAAAAGCATTGTCATTTTTTTTTTTCTAATTTCGCGACGCGCTTTTGTGCCGGAGATTGCAGCCGTTGAACGGTCAGACAATACGCAGGATTCACAATCGCTTTGCTATAATGTGTGCAAAAAAAAAAAAAAAGTAAAGAAAAGAAAAATGGCTGTCATCATTTGTCAGCCGGTGAGGATAAGCTGTGGAGCTGAGACCCCGAGATTCTTAACCATTCGTGGTTGGAGCCAAGAGTACATTGTGATTAAATGGAGACAATTGTCAAAGTAAACACGTAACATGTTCATTGTACAAAGGTCATGTTAACATATGTGCCTTGCCGTGTTATTATAAATCCATGTTAAGCGGAATATTTATCATACAGATGAACAAATGTGATAAAATGGAATGCATGCTTACCTCCTACACAATGCCTTCTCAACTCCCACTCTTATGGCCATTTATGCAACACAATTTTGCCTCAAGGCTGCCGTAAATAAAGCGCAAAATAGAAAGATTATAACGCCGTTTACTTAAAGCGGTTGTAAGGGCTGAAGGTTTTTTTTACCTTCATACCTTCTATCAGGGGCGGCCACAATGGCCACAACCCCTATCCATGCCGCCGCCCTCTCTTTCCATGCGCCCAGCCCCTTTCAGGACCCTGAATCCTGCCGGAGCCCGCCGCTGCCTGCCGGAGCCCACAACCCTCCGAAGCCCACGTGGCCCGCTGGAGCCCCTCGCTGCCTGCCGGAGCCCGCAACCCTCCAAAGCCAAGGGCCTGCCGGAGCCCTCCGCTGCCTGCCGGAGCCCGCAACCCTCTGAAGCCCGCGACCCGCCGGAGCCCCCCCGCTGCCTGCCGGAGCCTGCAACCCTCCGACGCCCACGCGGCCCGTCAGACCCCCCCGCTTCCTGCCAGAGCCAGCAACCCACCGAAGCCCGCCGGAGCTTGTGGCCCACCGGAGCCCCCTGCTGCCTGCCAGATCCCACAACCCTCCGAAGCCCGCGGCCCACCAGAGACTGCCGCTGCCTGCCGGAGCCCACAACCCTCTGAAGCCCGCGGCCCACCGGAGCCCGCCGCTGCCTGCCGGAGCCCACAACCCTCTGCAGCCCGTGGCCCGCCGGAGCCCGCCGCTTCCTGCCAGCCTGTTGGGGCCGGCTGGGGTAAGTGCGGGGGGGGGTGTGTGCTGAGATGCCACCGACCAACTGGAGGAGGGTTTGTTTGCCGCCCTCCCCCCAAAAAAAAAAAGGTCGCCATTGCATTCTATGCATGAAGGTTAAAAACTTTATCTGTGCAGCAGCCCCCCCTAATACTTGCCTGAGCCCCATCGCGATCCAGCGATGTGCACAAGAGCCTCGGCTCTCCAGGGACTGTCTTCATTGGCTAAGACAGCAGCGGGAGCCACTGGCTGTCAATCACAGCCCGTGAACCAATGAGAAGAGAGAGTGGGCAGGGCCAAGCCGCAGCTCTGTGTCTCACTGGACTCTGCTCATATGTTGGGTGCCCCCAGAGCAAGGTGTTTGCTGTGGGGGCACTCAGCAGGAGGGAGGGGCCAGGAGTGCCAGTGAGGGACGTCCATTAGGGGAGCAGGGACGCCACCATGCATCTGACTCCTAATCTACATGCAGGGCGCCGGATGCATTGATTCCAATTTTTTTTTTTTTTTTTAGAAGCATGTGAGGCTCTAATTGGCTTAAAAAAGGGGTGGGCTCGGGGCGCAGAGCACTGCGCCCTGAGCCCACCCAGTTGTGTGACAATAGCAAATTCTCCTCCTGTTTCTCCTCCCGGCCAATCAGGAAGCTGAGCCTGAGATCCCATTGGCCGGGAGTCCGAAGACCCGATTGGCCGGGAGGAGAAGCGACGGCCGTGACATGGAGGAGAAAGGGGGGAGGCCACCGCCTGCATGGGGTAAGTGTGAGCTTACGGGGGCCTGGCGGGCGAGAGGGCCTTTAGAACCACTTTAACACTGGGATCTGCCTCCTTCCCCCTCTGTTCCCCAATCACATCCCCATATCTCATAGACTGGCCTTTCTCCAACTTTTAGCCCCAGGGTAGCCCCTAAAATAATTGTCTGGTCTCGAGCAACCCTTACTAAAACAAATTCATTGGATGTCAATAGGGAAAGAGGCCCTTACATTGGTCGGTTGGTTGGTTGAAAGATGTCACCCTTAGGATCCATGTACACTGTACTTCAAATGACACCTAGGAGGTAGAAAAGCACCTGGAAAAATATAGTAAAAGCCATGTTTCTGCACGTGCCACGTGCACGTGCATTTGGTGTTAATGCATTTCTTTGGCCAGAATATTCATTTATTCTGGCCATTAAAATATATTAATGCACAAACATGCATAAACGTGCATGCTATTGCGCGTTTGTGCGCACTTATGAGTGTTTATGCACATTTGAAAAAGGATGGAAGGAGAAGCATGCGTGGAGGCTTGTGCATGACCAGCGTAGACTATAACCTAAGGCAAGAGGTAATAACATATTCCCCGTCAGCAGGGGTAAGTACCCTGTGCAAAAAACCTGGTTGATCCTGCTGTTCTTTATCTCCACCTTCTGTCCATGTCCCCAATTCAGCTAGGAGTTATGCTGCTGTGGTGGTAACTCTGCACATGCTCGGTTTTCAGTGAGTTTCTATGCTGAGCATTTTCGCCCTATAACATCTGTGCAACCCATGTGACTATAGAGTCACACATGTGGGCATATACACAATGACAGGCCACTCCCTCCCTCCTCCTCCACGCCCACTAACCAGCTAAACAATGGAGGCAGGATATTACAGTGCCTTAAAAAAGTAGTCATACCCCTTAAAATGTTCTACATTTTGTCATTTTACAACCAAAAATGTAAATGTATTTTATTGGGATAGACCAACACAAAGTGGCACATAATTGTGAAGTGGAAGGAAAATGATAAATGATACAAATAAATATGTGAAAAGTGTGTGTGTGGGGGGGATTTGTATTTAGCCCCCTTTACTCTGATACCCCTAACTAAAATCTAGTGGAACCAATTGCCTTCAGAAGTCACCTAATTAGTGAATAGAGTCCCCCTGTGTGTCATTTAATCTCAGTATAAATACAGCTGTTCTGTGATGCCCTCAGAGGTTTGTTAGAGAACTTTAGTGAACAAACAGCATCATGAAGGCCAAGGAACACACCAGACAGGTCAGGGATAAAGTTGTGGAGAAGTATAAACCAGGGTTAGGTTATAAAAAAATCTCCCAAGTTTTGACCATCTCACAGAGCTCTGTTCAATCCATCATCGGAAAATGGAAAGAGTATGGCACAACCGCAAACCTACCAAGACATGGCCGTCCACCTAAACTGACCGGCCGGGCAAGGAGAACATTCATCAGAGAAGAGCCAAGAGGTCCATGGTAACTCTGGAGGAGCTGCAGAGATCCACAGCTCAGGTGGGAGAATCTGTCCACAGGACAACTATTAGTCGTGTTCTCCACAAATCTGTCCTTTATGGAAGAGTGACAAGAAGAAAGACATTGGTGAAAGAAAGTCATAAGAAGTCCTGTTTGTAGTTTGTGAGAAGCCATGTGGAGGACACAGCAAACATGTGGAAGAAGGTGATCTGGTCACATGAGACCAAAATTCAACTTTTTGGCCTAAAAGCAAAATGCTATGTGTGGTGGAAAACTAACACTGCACATCACCCTGAACACACCATCCCCACCGTGAAACATGGTGGTGGACAGTGTTCCTGACATTAGACGCCGAAAAGGCGTTTGACCGGGTCCACTGGGGGTACCTATTGGCAACACTTGCTAAATTTGGTCTTGAGGGTCCTATCCTTTCCGCTATATCAGCACTGTACACAGTCCCAACCGCACAAGTATATACTTCCAATGCTATGTCTAAAAAATTCTATATAACAAACGGGACCCGCCAGGGTTGCCCTCTATCGCCACTGATATTTTCTCTAGTGATGGAACCCCTGGCGGAGACCATTACAAAAGATATACACATTAAGGGTATCAAGGTTTCAGACATGGATCACAAGATAGGACTATTTGCCGATGACGTGGTATTAACACTAACTACACCAGCCACATCTCTTGCAAGAACCCAACATATTCTTAGCGAATTTGGGAAAATATCATATTATAAATTGAATATCAGCAAATCTTCAATCCTTCCTATACACATTAATAACCCTAACCTTAAGAAACTAAAAGCTGAGTTTCCTTTTGTGTGGGCCAATAAATATTTAAAATATCTAGGGATAAATCTAGCGTACCCCTCTAGCTCCGTATACGACCATAACTACCCCTCTCTGATAAACATTATTAAAAATGATCTTACACATATCTCCTCGCACGAACTTTCATGGATAGGGAGGATAGCCGCGTTTAAAATGACTGTTCTACCAAAAATATTATATTATTTTCGTACCATCTCCATCACAATACCCGACCACTTTTTTACTATAATTGATAAACTATTAAGGAAGTTCATATGGGCTGGTAATATAGCAAGACTATCATACTCCACGCTACAAAAACCAAAATACAAAGGTGGAATAGGATTCCCCAAAATACGTAACTATTATGTAGCAGCCATTTTGGATCAAGCCAAGTCTTGGTTTAATCAAACAACAGATAAACTGTGGGTGCAAATAGAAAAGGCAATAGCACACCATAGGGACCTTCCATCACTTCTACTAGCTACAGTAACAAATAGACCATTGTTTTATCCTAACTTTCCTTCTATCACTGCAACAGTCAAAGCTTGGCAAATATTTAACGCTCACACTGAAAGTAACAAAACCAAACAAAAGAGAACAATCACCTTAGGCATGTATGAATTCCTTCTTCCCTCCTTAAAAATAAATGATAAATACCTCCCGAAAAATACGACATATGCACAATTTAAAGATCAAAGTCCAGCAACACTCTCATTTGCAAACATCCAACTATACCATTATCATATAAAATACCCACATCCCTATCTCAGTCATAATCCGGAAGTATGGACATAACTCACCACATCCTACAACAAACCTAAAGGTCTCTCATGGTTCTACAACAATATGCATAATACGCACAATCAAGCTAAAACAGTTGGCATGCTAAACTGGGAAAAAGACCTTAAAAGCAAATTTGCTTTATCCGAATGGAACAAAGCTATTCAAACCACTTACCTATACTCCCATTGTACTAACCACTGGGACATCTCCCTCAAAATACTATATAGAAGCTATCTAACACCGATGAGAATTTCACAAATCTTTAGTAGTTCTGATAAATTATGCTGGAGGAAGTGTGGCACTAAGGGAACGATATACCACATTTTGTGGGAATGTAAGTCTGTGAGAAGTTTCTGGAATACAGTTTTCTCCCTAATGGCAAAAATCACAGGAACTGTCATCTTCCCCAACCCTGCATTAGCTCTTCTCAACTTAGGGATAGATAAGATACCCACAAAGCATAGAAACATAACTACCCACATATTGATAGCTGCACGCTTATCTATTACTTCAGAATGGAAATCAGATACTATATCAAACATTAGTGAAGTAATACATAGAGTAAACAACCATTATAAGTATGAAAATTTTTTCGCTTACTCAAATAATTCACTAACAAAAGTACAAAATGAATGGGCTTCATGGTGCGCAAGTTTTCCAGAGGCTTCTCACTGATATCCTGACTAGCTGGGCTACAAGCCAGTGGTAAGATGTTGTCATTATAATTTTATGTTTAGTTTTATGTTCCTTTCTTTATTTTATGACAGTTTTTGTTCCTAATTTTCCCTTTTCTTTGTACTCCTCCTCATTATATATTGGTTTGTCATGGGAAAGCTCAACACTTATCCGTTTATATAAACCCATACTTTTTTGATGGTGAATATCTTGAGAAATTCCAGATTACCTATACCTTTACACATAATTGATTGTAACACAAATACTTTAAAAGAAAATTGAGGAAATCAAGAAACAGCCGTTTTAAAAGCTTGATTGTGCTAATGAATGGGGGGGGGGGGGTACCCTCCCGGACACAGTTTGTTCCCAGATGGGGTGTCTGGGGGGATGACCCCTGACCTGTTCCTGTTATCTAAAAGATCTAGTCCGGAATACTTAATTTCACCTCATTTAATTATAAATTAACGTGTAAAGTACACTAAGATATATAAACCCACATACTGGATTCTCTTATGTTTATAGTAAGAACCAAGAAACGTATTTTGTATCTACTAACTGTTAAACTATACTGTATTGTTCTACTGTTGTTAAAGTGGAAATCTTAATAAAAAACAATGAAGAGAAACATGGTGGTGGCAGCATCATGTGGTGGGGATGCTTTTCTTCAGCAGGGACAGGGAAGCTGGTCAGAGTTGATGGGAAGATGGATGGAGACAAATACAGGACAATCTTAGAAGAAAACCTGTTAGAGTCTACAAAAGACTTGAGACTGGGGTGGAGGTTCACCTTCCAGCAGGACAATGACCCGAAACATCCAGCCAGAGCTACAATGGAATGGTTTACATCAAAGCATATTCATGTGTTAGAATGGCCCAGTCACAGTCCAGACCTAAATCACATTGAGAATTTGTGGCAAGACTTGAAAATTGCTGATCACAGACGCTCTCCATCCAATCTGACAGAGCTTGAGATATTTTGCAAAGAAGAATGGGCAGAAATGTCCCTCTCTAGATGTACAAAGCTGGTAGAGACATCCCCAAAAAGATTGTAGAGAAAGGGGGTTCTACAAAGTATTGACTCCGGGGGGCGCCATACAAATGTACCCCCCACACTTTTCACATATTTATTTGTAAAAAATTTTGAAAACCATTTATCATTTCCCTTCCACTTCACAATTATGTGACACTTTGTGTTGGTCTATCACATAAAATCCCAATAAAATACATTTACGTTTTTGGTTGTAACATGACAAAATGTGGAAAAATTCAAGGGGTATGAATACTTTTTCAAGGCACTGTAAATGTAGATTGATGGAGGCTTCGCCATAAGACACAGCCTGGAGGTACTTGACACAGCCTGTGACTGG
The DNA here is from genome assembly GCF_042186555.1 of Aquarana catesbeiana. NCBI lineage: Eukaryota > Metazoa > Chordata > Amphibia > Anura > Ranidae > Aquarana > Aquarana catesbeiana. Next base: position 8,226,830 of record NC_133332.1, read on the forward strand.
CAGAAATACACCCACACCATGTTATTGCCAAAAAATGATAAAGATTTGATTTCAATATATTTGTGTGCCAATTTAAAACAGTGTATTGATATTAATCATTTATCATTTATTTTTATTTTTTGTGATGAACAGCAGAGGGCTAGAAGCTCCTCCTGCTTATGTTTCCCTGCAGACAGGCTGGGAGAGAGCCAGGTCATGTGACAGCTGGATATCCATTAGGAAAAAGGTACTTAGATGATTTTTTTTAATTATTAAAATAAAGAGAACAAAGAGAAGTGGGGTTGGGACTTTACATGGGGCATGTTGATGTGTATAACAATATATGGAGTATATATGAATAAACTGAATGTCACAATCCCCTAGGGATAATCCATAATAATAATAATAATAAGCATAATAAAACTGATAACGGTGAAACATTTATGATATGGAATGTAGTCATAAAGAATCAATGTATATAATCACAGTAATACATTTAATAGCGAATAATCAATAAGCATGATTTGTGACAGACAGAATAAATGATAAACAATCAAATATATACAGATAATTGATACATGAGTTACATGATGTGTAAAATTAATAAAAATTGTAATATGATACAGTTATCAGGGCAAACTTATACTTGGAAGCCTTAGATGAACACTCAATGCGTTTCATGGCCTGTTGCCAATCGTCAGGAGTTGGATGCATGAATGCGCAAAAAAAAATAGATAAATTATTAAATTGTCTATAGGGATCAACTGTTCCCCATAGATAGGAAAGAGACAGAGAAGAGAAAGAGAAAAAGAATAAGCACTTTCAGTAATACTTACAAAACAGCCCAAAAATTGTGGCCAGCTCCAGGGAATGGGATAAAACGGTGGCCCAGCACAAATGGTCCCTACCTGGGGTTGAGGCGGGATATCCTCTAGACAGGGCCCTTAAGCTTGAGAGGCCCAAGAGGAGGACATCAAAAAGATGCAATTCTTGAGCCTGAGAGGCACAGGAGGAGGACATCATAAAGATCTAATTCTTGACCCTGAGAGGTCCAAGGGGAGGACATTATGAAGATGCAATTCTTGTGCCTGAGAGGCACAAGAGGAGGACATCATCAAGATGAAATTCTTGCACTTGAGAGGCACAAGAGGAGGACATCATAAAGATACAATACTTGACCCTGAGAGGTGCTAGAGGAGGACATTATGAGGATACAATTCTTGAGCCTGAGAGGCACAAGAGGAGGACATCATACACAGGACTGGTGCAAGGATTGTTGACACCCTAGGCGAAACCTCATTTTGCCGCCCCCTTGGCTCCGCCCCTGATTCCACCCCCTTTGCCCTGCCCTTGCAACACATGTGACCTACCTGACACATGCAGTGACCCACCTACCTGACCCCTACACTGACTTACCTGACACAAACAGTGACCCACCTACCTGACCCCTACACTGACCTACCTGACATAAACAGTGACTTACCTACGTGACCCCTACACTGACCTACCTGACCTATACACTGACCTACCTGACACATACACTGACCCACCTACCTGACCACTACACTGACCTACCTGAACCACCTACCTGATACATACACTGACTCCTACTTCCTGCACTACTCACCCCCCATCCCCCACACACAGCTCGATGTAGATCGGGGAGGATCCATCCTCCTCCTTACCTCTGCTCTTCATGGCTTGATGGACCATCACATCAGGGCTCTCCTCAGCAGCGGGCGGGCAGTATTGCTTAGGAGTCCCTGCCAGCGCCACCATCCAGCTGCTCCATGGTGTCCCCACCGGTCGGGAGGTCAGTTAACAGACGCTGCACCTCTCTCAATGCTCCCATCTTCACCGAGCCCCATCCCTCCACTGCACTCAGAGTCACACAGACACACAGAGCCGCACCAAAGGGACAGGCTGGAGTAAAGGAGTCCCGGAGTGGCGCTGTGAGATATTACTGTGTGAGGAGATGCGACAGCAGGACGCAGGACGCAGGACGCTCAGGCGACCTAGGTGGTAGTGCGCCCTAGGCGGCTGCCTACTCCGCCTAGTAATGGCACCGGCCCTGATCATACAGATACAATTCTTGCCCCTGAGAGGTTCAAGGGGAGGACATTATGAAGATGCAATTCTTGTGCCTGAGAGGCACAAGAGGAGGACATCGTCAAGATGCAATTCTTGCACCTGAGAGGTGAAAGAGGAGGACATCATAAAGATACAATTCTTGAGCCTGAGAAACACAAGAGGAGGACATTATCAAGATGAATTTCTTGAGCCTGAGAGGTTCGAGAGGAGGACATGACAAGATGCAATTCTTGAGCCTGAGAAACCAAGAGGAGGACATTATCAAGATGAAATTCTTGAGCCTGAGAGGCACAAGAGGAGGGCATCATAAACCCCATGTAAGCCCCTACACCATCTAACGTGGAGCTACTTTGACTTTTGAAAGCAACAGAGCAGTAACAAGAAGAACATAAATGTGGGGGAAAGGAGGCATTGAAAAGACTCTGTCACTTTGCCTTGAAAAAGCCTCTGTAACTATTTTAATCTCTATTCAAAGCTAAAAGAAATATTGGCTTTAGATTCACTATAAATTTGAGGGATGTTTTCTTGAAGAACTCATTTATATCACGTTTTTTGGCAACGGTACAGCTTTTTACATCTCCTTCGTTTAGGTAACAGCTGTTGGAGTGCTCATGAATAACATACCGAAGGAATATATGGAGACCTGGACTCCAGATACACGTAACACATGAAACAGTAAACCCAAACCATAATTTTATTTCTACATATCTTTGGACGGATTGATGTGTTAACTTGCTTGGAAGTGCCGTTCACAATAGCTTTGAAAAGTTTTGACTTTCATCTGTTGAGTTGGCGTCCATACGACAATCCTACAAAGTATCTTTTTTTTTTTCTTTTTTTTTCCTATACGCTATCTAGCCGGCGGGGTTGCGGATAACATATTCTGCGCTCGTATAATACATTTCGCCACCTGTCTGTGAGTAATATCAGAACTTTCTTGGTTTATGAGATGACTCTAAGCGTAACCCTAGACTAATCCAAGGAACATATCGAAGGAATGCATTACAGAAAAGTGTCAAGATTTAAGCATGCCTGGTGGAGACAGGAAGTGCCTGGATGGTACTTTTCTCTTCAATTGTTCGCAGAAGCGAGAGATCGGAGAGGGAATACAGAATCCAGAATCGTGTAATGTGCAATTTCCCTGCTCCAAGAATGCGACCGTCTTTTCGCCATTTTTTTTTTCCCCGCACCAGCTTGACAGGGCGACATTAATATTTTTTGTCACTGGAGGAAATATTACAAAACATTTCAATTCTGATATGTTGCAAGTGCTATAAATAAGCTCTTTCTCATCTTCCTGACCAATAATAGATTATAAATAAAACATTAACAAGGATCAGGCAGAGGCATTCGAATAAATGTTTTTTTCATGGTGGCCCGAGCAGCACAATCTCCCTTCCTGTAACGCTTTGAGGAATAGAAACTGTAGTTTTATATTTATATTCTTTTAAAATGACTGCCTGAATATTTCCTTTTTTGTAGAAAAATTTAGACAAAAAACAGCTGAGATAAAAAAAAAAAAAATACACTAAAAGTTAACCACTTAAGGACCGTGCCTCTTTTTGAGATTTGTTGTTAAAAACTATTTTTTTTGCTAGAAAATTACTTAGAACCCCCAAACATTATACATTTTTTTTTCTAACACCCTAGAGAATAAAATGGCGGCCGTTGCAATACTTTCTGTCACACTGTATTTGCGCAGCGGTCTTACAAGCACAATATTTTTGGAAAAAATACACTTTTTTTAATTAAAAAATAAGACAACAGTATTTTTTTTTCTATATTGTGAAAGATAATGTTACGCTGAGTAAATTGATACCCAACATGTCAGGCTTCAAAATTGCGTGGAATGGCGACAAACTTTTTCCTGAAAAATCTCCATAGGCGATGTTTAAAAGATTCTACAGGTTGCACATTTTGAGTTACAGATGAGGTCTAGGGCTAGAATTATTGCTCTCGCTCTACCGATTGCGGCGATACCTCACATGTGTGGCTTGAACACCGTTTTCATATGCGGGCGCTACTCACGTATGCGTTCGCTTCTGCGCGCGAGCTCGGCGGGACAGGGCGCGTTTAAAAATGTATTTATTTTTATTATTTATTTTATCCTTGATTTTTTATTTTTACACTGCTCGTTAAAAAAAAAATAAAATTCTGTCACTTTTATTCCTATTACAAGGAATGTAAACATCCCTTGCAATAGAAAAAAAGCATGACAGGACCTCTTAAATATGAGTTTTGGGGTCAAAAAGACCTCAGATCTCATATTTACAGTAAAATGCAATAAAAAAAAATTGTCATAAAAAAATGCCCCTTTAATGGTGCGTACACACGATCGGACATTGATCAGATATTCCGACAACAAAATCCATGGATTTTTTTCTGACGGATGTTGGCTCAAACTTGTCTTGCATACACACGGTCACACAAATCTTGTCGGAAATTCCGAACTTAAAGAACGCGGTGACGTACAACACGTTACGATGAGCCGAGAAAAATTAAGTTCAATAGCCAGTGCGGCTCTTCTGCTTGATTCCGAGCCTGCGTGGCACTTTGTGCGTCGGAATTGTGTACACACGATTGGAATTTGCGCAAACGGATTTTGTTGTCGGAAAATTTGAGAACCAGATCTCAAATTTTGTGCGATGGAAATTCCGATGGAAACTGTCCGATGGAGCCTACACACGGTCAGAATTTCCGTCAACAAGCTCCGATCGCACATTTTACGTTGGAAAGTCCGACCGTGTGTATGGGGCATAAGAGCTATGGGCGGAAGTGACGTTTTGACGTCACTGCTGCCCTGCAATGGTATGGAGATGGGTGGGGACCATCTTCCCCTCACTCGTCTCCATGCCAAGGAAGGAGCAACATCAGATCGCCTCCGCCTCTGCCGACGGCTCCGGTAAGCGTTGGAGGGCACCGGAGCGCGGTGGGAGGGGGGGCCCCTTTTCCACCGCCGATAAAAGTGATCTTGCGGTGAATCCGCCACAGAGACCACTTTTATCTGAAAGCAAACCGCCGGCCAAAGAAGAGGATACCGGGGTTATGGCAGCTAGCTGCTGCCATAACAACGATATTCTTCTTCAAAGTTAGGACGTGTATCGGCGTGCGGTGGTCCGGAAGTGGTTAAGCTGTGGTCTCACATCTTGCAAATGCAATCTGATTGAACATCCTTCTACAATGACGTAGTACAAGAGCCTACCAGTCTAGGTTTAAATTGAGTGGACTTTTTAGACAGTTATTTTTTTAGGCAGCTACATAACTTTTATGGACATAAAGGCAATGGAATAAGTGATTGCACATGCAAATTGGAAGATATATGGCAAGCTTTAAGGATAAAGAAAGAGATTTTGGTAAAATTGTTTTTTTTTTGCCGCAGAATTACTGAACTAAATTTTGTTCTTATGCCGTGTACACACGACCGGACTTTTCGACAGCAAAGCTCCGACGGAACGAATCCGCCGGACAATCAGATCGTGTGTGGGCTTCATCGGACCTTTGCTGTTGAAAAATCAGACGGACTTTAGATTTGAAACATGTTTCAAACCTTTCCGACGGACTCAAGTCCGGTCGAAAAATCAGTTTGTCTGCATGCTAGTCCGACGGACTAAAACCGACGCTAGGACAGCTATCGGCTACTGGCTATGAACTTCCTCATTTTAGTCCGGTCGTACGTCATCACGTTCGAAACTATCGGACTTTGGTGTGATCGTGTGTAGGCAAGCCCGTTGCGTCAGAACTTCATCGAAAGTCCGTCAAAAAGTCCTCCGGAGTTCAGTCTGTCGAAAGTCTGCTCGTGTGTACACAGCATTAGAGGTGGAAGACCGCGCTGGACTGACTTGCTCGGTTGAGGGTCCGTGAGTGAATGATGGGGGGGGGAGGGCGTGTTGGGGAAGTTCCCTCCCGGTGAATCCAGCCCAACTTGGCAGAAAGGTGGGCCTCTTTTGGGGGCTACCTCTGGGTATGGCCTCGAGGTTGTTTCCAGATAAACTTGTGAGGATAGGCGAGCGCCCAGTATCCAATCAGAAGTCAATAAAAGGTGAATGGTTGTGTTTATTGGGAATAGTAGGGCATGATAAAACCAACACGTTTCGGGGGGGACAAAGACTCCCCCTTCTTCAGGGCTGCTGCTCTAGGCTACGATGGATGGAGATATGCCCAAGATGGTGTGTCTGTGACACTGGATTCGGGACAATTGCGGTCCACAATAATTATAATTATTATTATTATTAGTAGTAGTAATAGTATTTTTATTCATATTATTATTAGAATAGTTTTGTTTTTTAAGTGCTCTTTTTTATTATTTTTTTTTTTTATTTTTGGTGAATAGAATTTGGTACAAGTGAAACTGCTGTTACAGTATGTTATCCTGTTACCATCACTGGAACAAAACTGATGGGAAACCAAATGTTTACAGCTCCCCAAACCTTTATATCAGCATCTGGTGACTGCTGTCAAAAATACTATATATACATATATATATGACCCTTTTTTTCTTTTTTTGCTCAGTTTTTTTTTCTAGTGATGTAATTATGCAGGCTAATGAGTGGCTGTCTTTTGGCACAAAACCAGGTCCAAGATATGTAGAAATAGCTTCCTTAACCCTCAGGAGCCACAGATGCCAATTGCACCCTACTGCCCCGTAGACACACGATAGGATTTTCCGTCAACAAATGTTCGATGGGAGCTTGTTGTCGGAAATTCCGACCGTGTGTGGGCTCCATCGGACATTTTCTGTCGGAATCTCTGACAAACAAAATTTGAGATCTGGATCTCAAATTTTCCGACAATTCCGAGCGTGTACACGATTCTGACGCACAAAATTCCCGCCCGTGCTCGGAATCAAGCAGAAGAGCCGCATTGGCTATTGAACTTCATTTTTCTCGGCTAGTCGTACGTGTTGTACGTCACCGCGTTCTTGACGTTCGGAATTTACGACAAGATTTGTGTGACCGTGTGTATGCAAGACAAGTTTGAGCCAACATCCTTAGGAAAAAAATTCATGGATTTGTTGTTGGAAAATCCTACCATGTGTACAGGGCATAAATGTAAATTGTAGATGTAAATGCCTGTATTCCTGAATGGAATCATTCTTCTCAGATCAGATAGATCTTTATGAAAATATTCAAGCAAATAATACAAAAAAAACAGTAGCATTTGCATTGAGACAAAAATACATTTTTCTAACAAATTATGTAATTTGGGGGTAGAAAACCGATATTAAAATAAAAAGGAGCGAGACCTCAGCTGGGCTTTAACACTCTTATAAGTCAACTTGGGGACCAAACTCTTGTGATGTGTGATGGGGTAGGAAGTACACAATGCACTTCTGCTCTATGGCTGAGGGAACATGGAAGCACATAGTCCTCATCCAGTCACTAGATATGTATACATCTCCTATTGCTCTAGATCAGAAGGGTCATCACAACAATTCAGTCACTTGCTGGTTCCAGAGCACCTGGCAAGTAACGAGACAAAGAGATCCTACAAGCCCCTACAGTGAGGGCCCAGTCACAGCTAACTATTCCATAGCCCCTTTCCTTACACTGTTTCTCCTTTGATTATTGGTACATGACTTGGAAATTAGATGGTCCTTGATTAATGGGAATATCTTTGTGGGCACCATCACACCTACTATATGTCCAAAATTCGATTATTAAGTGTTTAAAGGGAAGATTGCTGCTAATACTACATCACACAATGACATTTTAGACGATTGTGCACTTTCAACCTTGTGGTATCAGTTTGGTGAAGGCCCTTTTATGTTTTGTCATGCCTGTGCCCCTGTGTACAAAGCCAGCTCCATAAAAACATGGTTATAGGAGTTTGGGCTGGAGGAACTCAAGTGGTTTACAAAGAGTTCTGACCTCAACCCTACTGAACATCTTTGGGAATTGGAATGTTTATTGTGAGGCAGGTCTTCTCATCCAACATCTGTACCTGAGGCATGCTACGAAATCATGTGGAAAGCCTTCCCAGAGGAGTGATAGTTGTTGTAGTCACACAAGGGGCCAACTCCATATTAATAGCCATAGTTTTGTAGTGGGATGTCCAACAAGCTCATATGGGTTACAGTCTGGGGAAAGACATTTACTTTTCCAGCATTGCTGTGCCCCCCTACACAAAGCCAGCTCCATAAAGATGTAGTTTCACCAGTTTGGTTTGGAAGTACTCAGGGGGGCTTCACAGAGCTTTGACCTCAACACTAGGGATGGGCAAACTGTTCCGACCAAGCATGAGTTTGGGCCGAACATTAACTGTTTGACGATAACCCGAATTATCGGGGCGCAGGCATGTACTGGCCATTGGGACTACAGGGAGTTTCCCGGTGGGCCGATGGCTCAGTGGGCCGATTTCAGTGACAGTGGACCGCTGCCTCCCTCCGGTCCTCTGTCCCCCCCACCCCCCGCAGTGCTCACCTCCTCTCCCTGGCTAGTTATGCAGCGTGCCTGAATACAGACATGATGCTCAGGAGTCAACACTGAGAAGCTCATCATACGATCTGGAAGGAGGGCGGCCTCACTTTCCTGCCTAATCTTGTCCCATTGGGGGGGGGGGCGCCAAACTGATTCTTTGCCCCAGGTGAAATAATGTCCAGCTTCCCCACTGGTACTGCCTATAAGAGAATCAATGTAGAACGGCTAATGGCTAGTGGGGGGGGGGGGGGGGGCTTGGGTGGCAAGCCGGCATGGGAGAGACCTGTCAAAGTGGGCCAGTCTGGATGAAGTCCAGGGCCAAATTTTTGTCCCAGTCCAGCCCTGTCGGGGCGTTCGACCATTTGTTCGCCCCCCCCCCCAATAACCATAATGCACTGCGCCACCGCCCAGTGCATTGGAAGCCCTGATTGGCTGAAGCAATGAAAGCTTTGCCCAATCAGGGCACAGAGCACTGTTAGAGCCATGATTGGAGAAATTAATGATGACTCTGCAATCAAGGCTCATTGCTCTTAGTCCTCACACTATAAAAGCATTCTTTCATTTTTAGTGTTATATCGGCTTGGAGAGATAGAACAGGGCTCTGTTCGGTGCTATTGGATAGACAGAAAGTGTGCTATAGTGTGCTCTTGTGATTCTATTGTTAGTGTAGAATATCAGTTTAGTGTGCATCTAGGGATAGTTCAATGTGAGTGTAGTGTGACCATTCATCTTTACATTAGTGTGAATGTAAGGATAGTTCAGTCAGTGTGAGTGTAGTGTGACCGTTCATTTTTACATTGCATTACAGTGCATTACATGACATTTAACACAGTATAATTCAGTGCGTTAGTGCACGTTTAACGCAGTATGGGGTTGATTTACTAAAGGCAAATCCACTTTACTCTACAAGTACACTGAAAATACACTTGGAAGTGCACTTGGAAGTGCAGTCACTGTAGATCGCTGTAGATCATGTATGAATGTACCGAAGAAATGAATGTCCAAGAAGCTCATATGGGTTTAGGTCTAGGGAAGGACCTTTTCTGTTCTAGCATGACTGTGCCCCTATACACAAAGCTAGCTCCATAAAGACATGGTTTGACCAGTTTGTTGTGGAGGAACTCGAGTGGTCTTCACAGAGCCCTGACTTCAACCCTACTGAACACCTTTGGGATAAATTGAAACACCAATTGTGAGCTAGGTCTTCTCCTCCAACATCAGTATTTGACCCCACAAATATTTTTTTTTGGCTGAATAGACACAAATGTTGTGGAAAGAGTATAGGCTCCAAATTATTACCCATGATTGTGAATGGGATGTCCAACAAGCTCATATGGGTTACAGTTTGGGAAGGACCTTTTTGGTTCTGGCAGGACTGTGACCCTATACACAAAGTCAACTCCATAAAGACATGGTATGTCCAGTTTGGTGTGGAGGAACTCAAGTGGCTTAACTGAGCCATGAACTCAACCCTACTGAACACCTTTGGGAATGGGATACATTGAAACACTGATTGTGACCCAGGTCTTCTACTTCAACATCAGTACCTGACCTCACAAATGGTTTTGGCTCAATAGACACAAATTTTGTTAAATTTCTTCCCCATAGAGTGGAGGCTCCACATTAATGGCCATGGTTTTACAATGGGATGTCCAATAAGACCAAGTAGGAGAGCAAAAAAATCCCAAGAAATTCTTTAAGTATGTAAACAGTAAAAAAGGGAGGACAGACCATATTGGCCCCATAAAGAATGAGGAAGGACATCTGGTTACAAAGGATGGGGAAATGGTGAAGATATTGAATTTATTCTTCTCCTCAGTCTTCACGAGGGAATCCAAAACTGCAGCGTTTATCCTCATGACACATCACAGGAAGCACCTCCATGGTTAACAGAGGACAGAATTAAAATTAGACTTGGGAAACTTAACATTAATAAATCACTGGGATCAGATGGCTTGCACCTGAGGGTGCTGAGGGAACTCAGTCATGTATTTGCCAGACATTGTCCCTAATTTTTACTGACAGTCTACTGACTGGAATGGTACCAGGTGATTGGAGAAAAGCCAATGTAGCACCAATATTTAAAAAGGGCAAAAAATACATCCCTGGGAATTACAGACCAGTTAGCCTAACATCAATAGTATGCAAGCTCTTGGAGGGGATGATAAGGGACTACATACAATATTTTAGTAATGAGAACGGTATCATTAGCAGTAATCAGCATGGATTCACGAAGAATCGTTCTTGCCAAACCAATCTATTAACCTTCTATGAGAAGGTGAGTCTCCATCTAGATAAAGTAAGGCCCGTAGACGTGGTGTATCTGGATTTTGCAAAAGCATTTGACACAGTTCCCCATAAACGTTTACTGTACAAAATAAGGTCCGTTGGCATGGACCATAGGGTGAGTACATGGATTGAAAATTGGCTACAAGGGCGAGTTCAGAGGGTGGTGATAAATAGGGAGTACTCGGAATGGTCAGGGGTGGGTAGTGGGGTTCCCCAGGGTTCTGTGCTAGGACCAATCCTATTTAATTTGTTCATAAACGATCTGGAAGATGGGGTAAACAGTTCAATCTCTGTATTTGCAGATGATACTAAGCTAAGCAGAACAATAACTTCTCGGCAGGATGTGGAAACCTTGAAAAAAGATTTGAACAAATTAATGGGGTGGGCAACTACATGGCAAATGAGGTTCAATGTAGACAAATGTATAATAATGCATTTGGGTGGCAAAAATATGAATGCAATCTATAGAATGGGGGGAGAACCCCTGGGGGGATCTAGGATGGAAAAGGACCTGGGGGTCCTAGTAGATGATAGGCTCAGCAATGCCAAGCTGCTGCTAACAAAGCAAACAGAATATTGGCATTAAAAAGGCGGTTAATTCCAGAGATAAAACGATAATTCTCCCGCTCTACAAGACTCTGGTCTGGCCGCACCTGGAGTATGCTGTCCAGTTCTGGGCACCAGTCCTCAGGAAGGATGTACTGGAAATGGAGCGAGTACAAAGAAGGGCAACAAAGCTAATAAAGGGTCTGGAGGATATTAGTTATGAGGAAAGGTTGTGAGCTCTTAACTTATTCTCTCTGGAGAAGAGACACTTGAGAGGGGATATGATTTCAATATACAAATACCATACTGGTGACCCCACAATAGGGAGAAAACTTTTTCACGGAGGGGAGTTTTAACAAGACTCGTGGCCACTCATTAAAATTAGAAAAAAGAGGTTTTACCTTAAACTACGTAGAGGGTTCTTTACTGTAATGCCGCGTATACACGGTCGGAATTTCCAGCAACAAATGTTCGATGTGAGCTTGTTGTCAGAAAATCCAACCGTGTGTAGGCTCCATCGGACATTTGCTTTCAGAATTTCCGAAAACAAAGGTTTGAGAGCTGGTTCTCAAATTTACCGATAAGAAAACTTGTTGTCGGAAATTCCGAGCGTGTGTACACAATTCCGACGTACAAAATTCCGCGCATGCTAGGAATCAAGCAGAAGAGCCGCACTGGCTATTGAACTTTATTTTTCTCGGCCCATCGTATATGTGTTGTACGTCACCGCGTTCTTGACGTTCGGAATTTCCGAAAACATTTGTGTGACCATGTGTATGCAAGACAAGTTTGAGCCAACATCCGTGGAAAAAAAAATCCACGGTTTTGTTGTCGCAATGTCCGATCGTGTGTACGTGGCATTAGAGCGGCAAGGATGTGGAATTCCCTTTCACAGGCGGTGGTCTCAGCGAGGGGCATTGATAGTTTCCAGAAACTATTAGATAAGCACCTGAACGACCACAACATACAGGGATATACAATGTAATACTGACATATAATCACACACATAGGTTGGACTTGATGGACTTGTGTCTTTTTTCACCCTCACCTACTATGTAACTATGTAACTATGTGTGATGGTCAGATATCCACAAATGTTTGGTGAACAGTGTTTTGTTTTTCAGAAAAAGTGTGGCTTAACCACTTAGGACGTACCTGTACATCTTTGGGCAGCGTGGTTATACTGGGACAATGGCTCCAGCTGCATTCATGACCCCAGAATCTTTTTTTTCAGCCCACGATACTGAATAATGTAAAAGTTATCCTTGTGGCTAAATACTAAATATAAAGCGATCCTAGTGGCTGGACAGCTTTTACATGTGGTGGGGGGTGGTCCCCCTCCCGCCTCCTTCTAAGACATTCCCTTTCCACCGGGGGAACACCCAGGAACTGAAGCCAGTGGTTCTGCTGGCTTACCATAGAGACGACTAAGGATTGGAAGTTCCTTGACCATGTCTATGGTCTAGGACAGGGGTTCTCAACCTCAGTCCTCCAGTACCCCCAACAGGTCATGTTTTGGGAATTTCTCTTAGGTAAAATAGCTGTCCGAAATACCAAGCCATTGCCTCCGATTTAAAGCACCTGTGCAAGATAAAGGAATACCTGCAAACATGGTCGTGACAGGTTCTCTTCACTGAGACATCTGCGGTCTATTAGACCCCAGGTCTCTTCTACGCCCTTAAAAGTATCTGATCAAACCAAGATCGGTTTGTTTAGATGCTTTCACAAGCTGGTAAAATCCTTGTTACTTCTGGTTTCCTAGACCAGTGGTTCTCAACCTCAGTCCTCAAGTACCCCCACTTGAGGACTATCCCCCAAAGCACCAAAGCCAAAAGTCTCGGAGTTATCTTTGACTCAGAAATGTCAATGGATGCACAAATAGGATCAGTAGTCAGCGGATCTCACCATCTTCTCCGCCTGCTACGTAGACTCATCCCCTTCACTACAGAAGAGGACAAAGCAGCAGTATTTGGAACAATCATTAATTCTCTACTACACTACGCAAACTCCCTCTACATAGGACTACCTAAATATCAGATTGCACGCCTACAACTCATCCAAAACACGGCAGCAAGACTGGTAACAGGAAAAAAACCCTGGGAATCCATCTCTCCATCCCTGAGGAGCCTACATTGGCTAACCGTAAAGAATCGGATCACATTCAAGACCCTCTGCCTCACCCACAAATGCCTACAAGGAAACGCGCCTCAATACCTGTGCGAGAAAATAAAACACTACACACCGAATCGCAGTCTTTGATCAGCGAACCAAAACCTCCTCCTCATTCCCAGATCCCGCTACAAATCAAAGGGAGACCGAATATTTGCAGTCCAAGGACCACGGCTATGGAACGCTCTACCAACTAACATCCGCTTGGAAGAAAACCACCAGGCCTTCAGAAAAAAATAGAAGACCTACCTCTTCTAAGGAGCTGGACTACACAGGACGGATAAGCGCCTTGAGGCGATTCAGTTCGCATTTGCAGCGCTATACAAGTCTTTTCATTCATTCATTCAGAAGAGATCTGGGGTCCAATGGACCGCAGATGTCTCAGTAAAGAGGACCTGTCACGGCCCATCCTATCACTAAGAAATGCTGTTCATCCCTTTGTGATAGCAATAAAGTTGATTTAAAAAAAGATTAAAGAGACATCTTTCCCCTTTCCCCCTTTGTCCCACTGCTTCCTTCCTTTCAATCCCCCCCTCCCCTTTCCCTTACCTCCCTCCCCTTTTTCTTCCATCTTACTCTTCGTGTATACATCCCCTTACCCTTTTCATCCCCTTTTCCTTCTTTTCCACCTCCTCCCCATATCTCTCCCCCTTTTTTTTTGTTTTTTTTGTTCCCTCTCCTCATTTCTTTTTTCTTCCTTGTGCTCCCTTTCTTTCATTCCTTTCCCACTCCCCCCTTTCCCCGCCTCTTCCCCCAATTCCCCCTCTTCTTTCTCTCCCCCCCACCCCCTCTCCCTTTTTCTTATTTCGTTCCTTCACACCTCCTTATTCCTTCACCTCCCAATCACATTTTTCCTTTCTATGGCAGACACGGTCCCACGGCCCCCATTTGGGCCTACTCAGGCCAACCCTTTCCAGTACAGCGCAATGTCCGTCCTCCCATTTTTGGTTGCATATTTATAACAGATAACTTTATATTAGTTGGCAGTTAAACAACCTAGCTTTGGACAGTCACTAACATCTCTTTTATGTCCCCTTGATTATATATTTCTAGTTATTTTTGATGGTTTCTAATCGTATGTTCATTCTATTCAGAGATATATCCAGCTTGATCCCTCAACACATAATCCCTGAGGAAGCCTCAACGGGCGAAACATGTCGGGACTATATTGCCAAGTGACCCCTTATTTTCTATGTTGTCATATATCACTGTTAGCTCTATATTATGCATAGCCAGCATAATTTTTTAAACTTTGTTTACATTCAATAAAATGTAATTTATACTTTTTACTGTGGTATCTGTCTAAAATTACTTATCTGGCGCCTACAAAATCCCACCAAATTCTCTCTCTGTTTGCATATGTTACTCAGGGATGGTGGCGCCTTCTTTCTGACGTTGTCACCTTTCCATACCAACCAGCAATTAAAGAGACAGTGTAAAAATGTGGCGGAATTGGCCCGGTATTGAGGTGGTTAAAATAGCATGGATTTATTAATGTCCTAGATGTAAAATGTTTTATTGACTAAACCCGAGTATCATTATTTATTTTTTTTTCTTTTTTGTATCACTGAGGCTGATTTACTTAAGAAATTGCAAAGGTTCACCCAAAAAAAAAAAAAAAACCCAGAGCGAACATCCATTTCAATTTTCCAATCATGTGCAGATGAAATAAATAAACAAGAATTCGCTTTTCACTCGATTCGATAATTGAAATGAATCTTCACTCTTTTCTTGCGTAAACATTCTAAATTCCTGCAGTAAATCAGCCGCACTGTCTCTTCTCTTTCTATTCAATCTAAGTATTTATTTTTTTTCGTTGTGATTGGCGTGGGCGAATAAATGCATGTTGCCTTGAAAAAAAAAAAAATAAAAAAAAAAAATAATAATAAAAAAAAAAAAAAAAAAAAAAAAAGTTTCAACTGAAAATTCCACAGTGTTTGCTTAGCTCGATCAATGACATTCTAACAGTACAAGCAAACACATTAATTCTTGTCAGAGGAGCCGAGGTCTCAAATTGCTGAGTGAGTTATTGTGAATAAACCTTCCACTGGAAAAGTGTTATATCACAGCAGTTCTGCTGACTGGGGCTCTGGCATTTGGAAGCCGCTACGCCATTTATCTTCTACAAATTAATTTTAAATAAAATTAAGAGGCTTAGTGGATAACAAGGCAGAAATACAGTATCGGCTTATGGCCGGGCACGCTGTTTTCACCTGTATACTTTACACCATGCAACGGGAAAGCTAATTTATTGATACCGCGGGCTTAAAGGTCATCTCCACCCAAAGGTAACCAAAAAAAAAAGCAGTTTAAGGGAGAAAATGAAAATAGAAGTGTTTGTGCATTTAAAGAGGAACGCCAGCTGAATTATTCACGTTCCGTTTTTTGAGATAAGGAATGCTGTACACAGCTAGAGTTAAATATCACCCTTAAAATATACAAATTTTATTCATTCTGTTTATATAGATTGCAAGTTTGTAACAATTACCTTGCTTTGATATTTACAAATTTACGTGTATGGAGATAAAATTACGCATTTTATTCATGTGATAACACAGTTGGTATGTACATTATTATTATTATTATATTATATAGGATTTATATAGCGCCAACAGTTTGTGCAGCGCTTTACAACGTTAGGGCAGACAGTACAGTTGCAATCAGTGGCGGCCCATCCATAAGGGGCACAGGGGTGCCGCCCCCCCAATCCATGCGCCCAGCCCCTAATCTACATGGACACATAGATTTCAAAGGGTTTTTTTTTTTTGAAGCACATGATTAGAGCCTGAGGCTCAAATTGGCTTCCAAAAAGGGTGGGCTCGGGGTGCAGAGCACTGCGCCCTGAGCCCACCCACTTGCGTGACAATAGCAAATTAATATTCGCTATTGTCTTCCCGATTCTCCTCAGGAAGTGGGATTGGCCAGGGAGTCTTAGGACTTCCGGCCAATCGGGTCTCAGGACTCGCTTCCTGTTCGCCTGGGAGGAGAAGCCCCCCCAATCCATGCGCCCAGCCCCTAATCTACATGGACACATAGATTTCAAAGGGTTTTTTTTTTTTGAAGCACATGATTAGAGCCTGAGGCTCAAATTGGCTTCCAAAAAGGGTGGGCTCGGGGTGCAGAGCACTGCGCCCTGAGCCCACCCACTTGCGTGACAATAGCAAATTAATATTCGCTATTGTCTTCCCGATTCTCCTCAGGAAGTGGGATTGGCCAGGGAGTCTTAGGACTTCCGGCCAATCGGGTCTCAGGACCCGCTTCCTGTTCGCCTGGGAGGAGAAACCCCGGCTTTTCCCAGATCCTCCTGGAGCGTGAAGCAGCAGCCCCAGATCCGTGTCATCTTCCTCCTCACGGTAAGGCCTCGGCAGGAGGAAAAACCCTGGCTCTTCCCGGATCCTCCTGGAGCAAAGATCAGCAGCCCCGGATCCGTGTCATCTTCCTCCTTAGAGTAAGTCCTCGGCAAAAGGACAAAAGGAGAAGCCCCGGCTCTTCCTGGATCCTCCTGTAGCGAGAAGCAGCAGCCCCAGTTCCGTGTCATCTTCCTCCTCATGTTAAGGCCTCGGCAGGGAGTGAAGCCCCGGCTCTTCCCGGATCCTCCTGGAGCAAGGAACAGCAGCCCCGGATCCATGTCATCTTCCTCCTCACGGTAAGGCCTTGGCAGGTGGAGAAGCCCTGGTTCTTTCCGGATCCTCCTGGAGCAAGAAGCAGCAGCCCCAGATCCGTGTCATCTTCCTCCTCACAGAAATGCCTTAGCAGGGGGAGAAGACCCGGCTCTTCCCTGATCCTCCTGGATCAAGAAGCAGCAGCCCTGGATCCATGTCATCTTCCTCCTCACAGTAAGGCATCTAAACCCCTGCCTTCCCGTCCGTATCCTGCTGGTGGTGGCGGCGGTGCGAGTGAGGGGGGCAGGGCAATGATATATAACTCCCCATTGTTTATCCCAGTTTGTTCCTAACATGTCTTCTGGGGTTGTGGAGAGTGGGGTACCTTACACCGCATTTGGTGGACTTGCTCAAAGGCGATCCATTTTTGGACCCAAGTGTACATCATGATTAGAGCTGTACAAGCTTGTAATCTGTGGGAGGCTCTGCTACAGAAACCTATTGCGGCTCTATCTAAGAACCAGTGAAAACTGGTGGGCTTCACCTTCCTGGTGACCCATTAAACATTGACAAAGGCCTGGTGACAGCAGAATCTTAACCTAGCTGGGGTTAAACATTGACTTATGAGGACTATGGTGCATGAGAAGCTCACCTGCATCTTGAATGATTCACACACTAAATTTTTGAAGGTGTGGGAACCGTGGATCTCATATAATGACAGCCTAAACCTGAGGCGGTCTCTACTTTCGACTTGACGTTTCTGATGCAACTTTCAGCTGTGGATATGGTTATATCCTGCCTGGAAATCCCTTCCACATCCACCTCCTGTCTTCTCTTTTTTTTCTCAATCTCTTCCTTTTTTTACTCTTTCGGGCCTTGTCATCCTTATTTGCCTGCCAGTTAGCACGTAGTGCTTGGACCATCTCCTCTCTTAGGGTTGTGGTTGGTACTAGTCACACATGAGGTACAGACCCTGTGAATTTGGGCTGTTTCCTGAGCAATTGCACTCTTATGTTTTGTTTATACTTACTCTATGAGTTGCTACTATGATATCAACCAGTTTGTTTTGAATTGCCTTGGATGTATTAAACCTGTTGGTCCACCTTCTCTTTGCTCTATTTTCTCACTTGCACTTACAATTTTTGCACCACTTTTGTAACACAAAGTTCCCCTTACATCAATAACCCCATCAGAGTCCCCCTTACATTAGGGTCCCTATTAGAGTCTCCCCGTTATATGGAAGGGGGGGTGGGGGTTTGAAGTGGAGGCCATAAGCAACCTCTGCTGACCTTCTTACGCAATTATATTAAAGAAATCCACTCACCCTAGCTGTGGGGCAGAGATAAGATCCTGTAGCAGCTGTAGTTCGGAGACCCTTGCTCTAGACCAGGAGTAGGCAACCTAAAGAGGTGGAGATCTACCTGAACAACATGAGAAAAGTCAAAGATCACCGGGCACAGTGTCACCTCCTCACACCTGATTTCTAACAGAGACAACGCAAAACTTATGATTATAGATGGGCAGATCTGCACTTTTATTATAAGATAAAGGGTTCATATCTAGTTTTTATTATTTTAACCACAGTTAGTTTGTTTAAGAGAAGTTTACACCTTATCGTTGCTCAGTGTTATGTAGTATGAAGTGGGGATTCCTCTTTTCTTTACCGTTGGAGAAATGTTGAGTGAATCTAGATGTCAGAAATTTATATTCAGATGATCCATTGGGCTTGATTGATTTACTATAACTGAAAAGTGCTAAATCTGGTGCAGCTGTGCATGGTGGCCAATCAGCTTCTAACTTCAGCTTGTTTACTTAAGCTTTGACAAAAAAATAAAAAAATAAAACTGGAAGCTGATTGGTTTCTATGCAGAGCTGCACCAGGTTATGCACTCTCCAGTTTTATTAAATCAATCCCGTGGTGTCAAGATTATTAGTGAAGAGGAACACCCTCAACACCCTCAACTGGACAATGTCAACAGATTCCCAGATACCAAGCAAGGAGGCATGGATTCATTCAAAAAGTTGTGAAACAGTCCATTCAAGGAAAGAATATATGTGTATCAAGAAATGGGGTCCATGAATTCCTACAAGCTTGTTAGTCAACACGTTTCACATAAAATTGCTTCCTCAGGACAGAAATGGGTAGGTGCTGATTGGCACTGAACATGAAGTGATGGGCATCACCGCACAGGATGGACTAAAAGACTAAAAACATTCCTTCAACAGGTTGAAATCCATAGGCTATCAACCACTCGTTCAAGCCCATATAGGACCCCCAGATTTGGCGAGTTTCACCCTGGTAACTGGGACAAAGAAGTTTATCTCTTCAAGGTATAGTGGTGGGGGTAAATTAGAGCTCAAGGTAGCAACTAGGGAGTAATTAACTTGAACCCATTGGTTCAGATTTGAGTGTCATAAGTAGTATCAACCTTCAAAAGAGTCAGCGAGACAAAGAAAAGCATCCCTTTCACCTCCACTTAAAATGTAACTTGCTAAGTACCAGATGTAGCTGAAAAAAGCCTTATCACTGTTATATTTGGGTACCTCCACTTGAGGGCTCATTAATGGAGCCAATACCACTTGAGGGCTCATTAATGGAGTAAATAGAAAATTGACTGACCGCTTATAGACATTTTTGGTAATCTGCGTTTATATTCCCATGTCCTGCAAACTGAAAATTGACTGACCGCTTATAGACATTTTTGGTAATCTGCGTTTATATTCTCATGTCCTGCAAACTGAAAATTGACTGACTGCTGTCTCAACTCCATCTGTAGCCATGCTCACATTATTTCAATGTTTATTTAGCCATTAAGTCTTACCTAAATTATGGGTTTCCTTATCTTTACAATTTTGGCCTTTTATTCCCCTTTCAGTTTGATTGTGGTGTGAAAGTTATGCCCTGCTTGCTGTGTTCCTAATATCCCTTCCTAATTGATTAATTGCCAGATTCCATCCACACCCAACACAGTATATAACAAGGCCTTCTTTACGGGGGAACATACAGGGGGCTGCACATACAGGGGGTTCTTCCAAAGAAATGGGATTCTGAAAATAAGTGGCACTTCTGCTCTTGCACTTCAGCGATTTGCACAAAGCTAACCATAGCAGATTGCAGGTGACCTCTATTCCAAATTATCTCACCTTCCTCTCTGAAACATGCTCTCTTTACCTCTCCTCCTCTTCACAATTGCAGCCTCTCTCCTCAAGCTCTCTTTTCTACATCCCTCTGCTCCACCACACAATCTGTACATATCACCCTCACTTCTCCCCTCCCCCTACTACTGCACTCATCTCCTCTTTCTAACTCTAAGCCCACTTGCTAACAAACCCCCCAGGATACTGAAGCATGTCCCCTCATACAAATCATATTCTCATATTACCTCCCTCACTCTTCTGCTTCTCCTAATCGCTGGAGATATTTCCCCAAACCCTGGGCCTCCCTTATTTAACTGTGCCCAACACACCCATCACCATCACCCTACACCCTCTGGCAGTAGTCGTAATCTATACAATTTAGTCTCCATTCCTCTTCTTCCCAACGCCAGCCTCCCTCTCTCCTGCGCCCTCTGGAATGCCCGCTCTGTCTGCAACAAACTCACTGCTGTTCATGACCTCTTTGTCACTAATTCCTTTAATCTACTTGCTCTCACAGAAACCTGGCTCCACGAATATGACACCCCTTTTCCTGCTTCCCTCTCCCAGGGTGGCCTTCACTGGACTCACTCCCCCAGGCCTAATGGATGCAAGGGAGGTGGAGTGGGATTCCTCCTATCCCCCCAGAGCACCTTCCAGGTTATTCACCCTCCTCCCTCTTTTTCCCTCTCATCATTCGAAGCCCACTGTATACGTCTATTCTCTCCTACTTCCCTAAGAATTGCTGTGATCTACCGGCCCCCTGGACCATTATCGACTTTCCTTGATGAGTTTTCTGCCTGGCTACCCTACTTTCTCTCTTCGGATATTCCCACAATCCTTCTTGGTGATTTCAACATCCCTGCTAATACAAACACTCCTGCTACTTCTAAACTTCTCAGTCTAACCTCTTCATTTGACCTGAAGCAATGGGTACAGGCTTCTACTCACTCTGATGGCAACACCCTTGACCTTGTATTCTCCTACCTATGCACTCCATGCAACTTCTCAAACAATCCTTTTCCTCTCTCCGTCCACCACCTTATTAGTTTCTCTCTCCCCCTGTCTTCCACCACCTTTCCCTCCAACCGCCTAACCATCACCCGTAGAAACTTTCGCAACTTCAACTCCTCTCTCCTCTATTCTGCTACTGACCACCTCTATGACAAAATCTCTCCCCTGTCCTGCCCCAACCAAGCCATGTCCATCTACAATACATCTCTGTCCTCCACCCTGGACAAGCTCGCCCCCCTCACTACACGCAGAATCAGGCCTCGACCCCTACAACCCTGGCAAACAGATGACACTAAAATTCTCAAAAAACATAGTCGTGCTCTTGAGCGTCTGTGGCACAAGACTAAGTCTCTCAAAGACTTCAACCAATACAAATCTGCCCTCCAAAAATACTATTCTTTCCTCCACACTGCCAAGCAAACCTATTTTACAACTCTTATTAACACTTTCTCATCCAATCCCCGTAAACTCTTCTTCAACTCTCTACTTTGTCCTCCACCGCCTCCACCCACTGACTTACTCACTGCCCAGGAAATCGCTAATCACTTCAAAAACAAGATTGATACAATCCGTGATGAAATCTCCATTCTACAGGTATCTCCCCCAGCTAAGACCCCATGTCAACAGGTACAACTGACACTCCCCCTATTCAAATCTACTACTACAGATGAAGTTGCTAAACTCCTTTCTTTCGCCCACCTAACCACCTGTCCCCTGGACCCTATTCCCTCTCAAATGCTACGGTCACCCTCTGACCCCATCCTACACTCTCTAACCCACATCTTCAATCTCTCCCTCACCTCTGGCATCTTCCCCGATGCTCTAAAACATGCACTGGTCACCCCCATACTCAAAAAGCCGTCCTTGGACCCTACCAATCTTAACAACCTACACCCAATCTCCTTGCTCCCCTTTTCCTCTAAACTCCTTGAACGCCTGGTTTACAACCAACTGAGTGACCACCTCATTACAAACAACCTTCTTGATCCCCTTCAATCTGGATTTCGCCCTCAACACTCCACAGAAACTGCTCTTTTAAAACTCACAAATGGCCTACTAACTGCAAAAACCAACAGACACTATTCTGTACTCCTACTTCTGGATCTTTCAGCTGCCTTTGACACGGTTGACCACCCCCTCCTCCTCAAAAAACTTTACTCCCTCGGTCTCCGTGACTCTGCTCTTCAGTGGCTCTCATCCTACCTATCCCAACGCACCTTCAGTGTCACTTACAATTCTACTTCCTCCACTCCTCTTCCTTTCTCTGTCGGGGTCCCCCAAGGTTCTGTTCTTGGACTTCTTTTATTTTCAATTTACACCTCTTCCCTGGGTCAGCTGATAGCCTCTCATGGCTTTCAATATCATTTCTATGCTGATGACACACAAATCTATCTCTCCACCCCTCAACTCACCCCATCAGTCTCTTCACGCATCACTAACTTACTAACCGACATATCTGTATGGATGTCACACCACTTCCTCAAACTCAACTTGTCCAAAACCGAGCTTATAATATTTCCTCCCCCACGTGCCTCTTCCCCTGACTTCTCTGTCAAGAGCAATGGCAAAATCATCCACCCGTCCCCACATGTCAGGGTACTAGGTGTTATCCTGGACTCTGAACTCTCCTTTCAGCCCCACATCCAATCACTTTCCAAAGCTTGCCGCCTCAACCTCCGCAACATCTCTAAACTACGTCCCTTTCTAACCAATGAAACCACAAAGCTCCTGATTCACTCCCTGGTTATCTCTCGCCTTGACTACTGCAACTCACTCCTCGTTGGCTTACCTTTAAACAGATTATCCCCCCTTCAGTCCATCATGAATGCTGCTGCCAGACTCATCCACCTTACAAACCGCTCAGTGTCTGCTACCCCTCTCTGCCAATCCCTCCATTGGCTGCCACTCGCCCAACGAATTAAATTCAAAATACTAACAATAAGTTACAAAGCCATCCACAACTCTGCCCCCAGCCACATCACTAACCTAGTCTCAAAATACCAACCTAATCGCCATCTCCGTTCCTCCCAAGACCTCCTGCTCTCTAGCTCCCTCATCACCTCCTCCCATATCCGCCTCCAGGACTTCTCCCGAGCCTCGCCCATCCTCTGGAATTCCCTACCCCAATCTGTCAGACTGTCTCCAACTTTTCCACTTTTAGGCGATCCCTGGAAACTTTCCTCTTCAGAGAAGCCTATCCTGCCTCCATCTAACAACTGCACTATTTTCTCCATTAGCTCATCCCCCACAGCTATTACCCTTTGTATAACTTGACCCTCCCTCCTAGATTGTAAGCTCTAACGAGCAGGGCCCTCTGATTCCTCCTGTATTGAATTGTATCGTACTTGTACTGTCTGCCCTAATGTTGTAAAGCGCTGCGTAAACTGTCGGCGCTATATAAATCCTGTATAATAATAATAATAATAATGGAACCAATACAAAGCCCCATAGGGTGGAGGCCCTGGAAATTCCAATAGCACAGGTTTCCCTGTGAGCTGTGCTATTGAAAGAATCAATGCCTTCTTGTTTGGTATCTTGGTATCTGTGGACCTTGTCCAGTTGAGGGTGTTGTTGCCAACCAATTTTAGTGTCTATTATATATTTTTTTTTATGTAATAAAGATATATATTTTTTCGCTATTCATTCTGCCTCATGTTGTGCCCACAAAGTCCTTTTTTCTTTGAGAAAGTATATAATGCCTCAATGTTTCCTTCCTCAGTCAGAAGGCGTGATTAGCATGAATCGGACCTCTCTGTAACTATACTCTCCTCAGGCTTCAGGCCTAAGAGACATGGTCCTCTGGTCTAACAGCTTTCTCAGTCATCAAGCCTGGAAGGCAAGGAAACCATTCTTACATGGACTCCATTCCCGGGCAAAGTCAAACAGGCAAAAACTCTTCTAGTTGGTCTCAAATATTTATCCTGTTCTCCAGCCTACATCACTGGAATAAACCTCTAATTCGTGATTCGTTAGGGCAGAAAAAAATATACATGACCCCAAGCCTTGTATCTTCTCACTCTATCCACTGGAGAACACTTCACAGAATGAGGCAGAAGCAAACAATCTCCCTGGGCCTAGGAGAAACCCACCCAACCCAACCCCAAACATAGACTAATGGCACTCTAGTTTATGGCAGGGTCTCTACAGGTAGATCTCCATTAATAATGTATTAATCATTAACAAAAAAAAAAAAACAGCAGCTTATTATCTGAGTTGGCAGGCACCCTCTTTTTATCTGCTGGCCCCTATAGAACACAGGGGTCACCAGGTAGACCACAGGTTTGAGAGGGGGGTTAGGCATCTGAAACAACCAGAAACATGCCAGATGCTAAAGATCTTTCAAGAGGATTATGTATTCATTGTAGTCTCTGGAGTGGGATAGGTGAGTGTCAATTTGGGATTTCCAGTTCTCGGCTTTTCAAAATGGCATCAGAGTAGCTTTAGGGTGGATCTACAGTCACAATTTTTTTCTTTTATAAGTTTGTCAATGACCTCTGACTGTTTTTACTGATATTTATGACCCCATTAGGGAATTTCCCCCATCATTGCTTGACTAGGGTGTCTACAACCAGGGTGTCCTACACGGATCGAAATTCAGCCAGTGCCTGCTGAACTCCATATGGCCAGATTCAAACTGACTGGGTTTCTATTGGGTTTACTATTGTTCTGTCATAGGACAGGATGTGAAGAAATCTCTCCTATGCTGACAACGTTAGCCTAAAAATGAATTTGACACTGGACCCAACCCTTTTTCATCTCTAGTCTCTTTTATCATTTTATCATCATTTCTATGATGGGTTGGGAAGGGAATGGTTAAAGTTCAAGTATATTTGTTTTCCCTAGGTTCTTACCCCCATATATACACAGATAACATATTTTTAATATTATCTACTTGTTTTAATTAAACATCTTTTTTTATTACCAGTGATGTAATAACTGGGCTTCTATATACAATGCAGGCTGGTGGGAGGGGCCATGGGGGGTTGTGCATAGCTTACTGAAAACATCAAAGAACCCGACCCCAGTACTCCTCCCAAGAGAGCCCTCAGCCCTGATGCAAAGAGTGGGAGGAGATATACAAATACCAAATTGGCTTGACGGGTGGGTGTCAGTCTGGAGGAGTGGGTGTTCCTAGGCACACTGTAAATGCATAGAAAATGCCCACGTGTGATGCTGAGTCTCTATGATTGAAAGACCTGAAATCCAACAAATAAAAGTGGTGGTCCAGGACAGACAGGCTGAGGGGGGAACAACCTAGAGGATGTTATCCTCTAAACAGGAAATGAGCCGGGCTCTATCTGACTTGC
This sequence comes from Aquarana catesbeiana, assembly GCF_042186555.1. NCBI lineage: Eukaryota > Metazoa > Chordata > Amphibia > Anura > Ranidae > Aquarana > Aquarana catesbeiana. The sequence goes on from NC_133332.1 coordinate 8,252,378, forward strand.
TGCAGCTTCTAATGCACATCGTGAGAACTTCATAGTTATGAAATCGGAGTAACCAGTTTCAGTCCAATAGAGGAGCCTGTACAACTGTGCAGAACTGGAGGGAAGGCCGAAGTTCAGTTCTAAACTCCTGCCAAGTTTTTTTTGTGTCCTATTGGGAAGATTCCACTTGACTTGTACACACAAGACGACATCTCTCCTGTTCTAGCAGCAACACAAAGTTTTGGATTTTCCCTGACTTATGCCGTGTACACACGGTCGGACTTTTCGTCTACAAAAGTCCGACGGACGCCGACGGACAAAATATGGCTGACAATCCGATCGTGTGTGGGCTTCCTGGGACTTTTCCAGATGCAAATCTGACGGACTTTAGATTTGAAACATGCTTCAAATCTTTACGTCGTAACTACGCCGGACCCAGAAATCCGCTCGTCTGTATGCTAGTCCAACGGACAAAAACCCACGCTAGGGCAGCTATTGGCTACTGGCTATCAACTTCCTTATTTTAGTCCGATGTACGTCATCACGTACGAATCCGTCGGACTTTTGTGTGATCGTATGTAGGCAAGTCCGTTCGTTAGAAAGTCTGCCGCAAGTCCGCCAAAAGTCCGTTGAAAGTCGGTCGGACGGGCTGTCGGACTTTTGTAGCCGAAAAGTCCGACCGTGTGTACGTGGCATTACAGTGGTTACCACGACAAATAGAGAGGGCAAAGCTTACTAGCGGTAACATAGACAGCAATAGAAAAAATCTTGTCTGATCTCAGAGGCTAAGCAGGGTTGGGCCTGGTTAGTATTCAGATGGGAGACTGCCTGGTGATCTCATCAGATCTTTTAGGTTAAGCCTGGTTAGTACTTGAATGTGAGACCACCTGGTGATCTTGTCTTGGAGGCTAAGCAGGGTTGGGCCTGCTTAGTACTTGGATAGGAGACCACCTAGCCCTTCAGCAATAGAAAAAAAAAACTGAAAGGGGTAAAAAAAAACTTTGAGGATTAGATATATAAAACATTTCCCTGTTTTTTTTATTTTTTTTTTTAAGAAGGTTTTTTTCTTTCCCTTTTCGTTTTTGTGGAAAATAACTAAACAAAAAGAATCCCAAGTGCAAGATGCCTCATTCATCATAAAGCACTGTCTGCAATGCCTCACAGCAATCAATAATTTTCAAAATGGCCTCGAACTAAAAGACAGCTGAAGACAGAAAACTTACCTCAGACTTGTGTCTGAGGCAATACATGCAGTTTTCTTGTTTCAAACTATTTGATAAAGGCCCGAACGCATTGTATTTTGCATGTAAATCAATTTGTATGAAATGTATTGAGTGGGTACTAAAGAAATTTGCAATTTTTATGCACCTACACCATGCAACTCGAGTCACCTGCGCAGAACTCTGTCCTCAACCCAACTGAACACCTTTGGGTTGAACTGGAATGTCAGTTATGAGCCAGGTCTCCTCATCCAACATCAGAACCAGAACTCGCAATATTCCCCACACACACAAATCTTGTGAAAAGCCTTCCTAGAAGAGTGGAGGTTAAAGGCATGGCTAGAGGAACTTGAGTGGCCTGCGGAGAGCCCTGACTTTATTTCTACTGAACACCTTTGGGATGAACTGGAATACCCATATCTTGAGTGGCCTGCAGATAGCCCTAATATTAACTTCAATGAACACCTTTAGGTCTTCTCATCCAACATCAGAACCAGAACTCACAAAAACTCTTTTGGATCAATGCACACATAACTCCACACACAAACCTTGTGAAAAATGTTCCTAGAAGAGTGGAGGACAAAGACATGGCTTGAGGAACTTGAGTGGCCTGCAGAGAGCCCTGACCTTATTTCTACTGAACACCTTTGGGATGAATTGGAATACCCCTTGTGAGCCAGGTCTTGTCATCCAAAATCAGTACCAGAACTCACGAAAACTCTTTCGAATCAATGGACCCATATTCTAACACATAAATCTTGTGAAAAGCCTTCCCAGAAGAGTGGGGGTCAAAGGCATGGCTTGAGAAACTTGAGTGGTCTACACAGAGCCCTCATCTTGACTTTACTGAACATCTTTGGAATATATTAGAGTGCTTATGGAGATCCAGGTCTTCACATCCTACATCAGAACCAGTACATACGAATGCTCTTTTGACTGAAAAGGCACATATTCCCAGAGACACCCCTCTTGTTAAAGGCCTTCCCAGAAGAATGGATGTCAAAGGCATTGCTTGAGGAACTTAGGTGGTCTGCACAGAGCCCTGAACTTACCTCCGCTGAGCACCTTTGGGATGAATTAGATTTTTTCAGGTCCCCCCTCCTGGCTCCTTTCTCTAGACCAGTGCCCCCAGAAAAAGCCGCTTGTCCTGGGGGCACTGCTGCATGAGTCGCTGCTCAATGCGTCCAAAAGACACATAGAGTCTTGGTTCGGCCCTGCACCCCCATGCCCTTTCCTCATCGGCTCACTGGCTGTGATTGACAACAGGGGAAGCCAATGGGCAGCCAGTGAGGAGGGAGAGCCCCAGGGCAACCGAGGCTACCGTGAACATTACTGGATGGGAGGGAGCTCAGATAAGGATTGTGGGGGGGCTCTGCACATAGAAGGTTTTTTACCTTCATGCATATAATGAAGGTAAAAAAATGTTCAGCCTTTACAACTACATTAAAGTTTATGGCCGGATATGACAGCTAAGTCTACCGTTTCCTTTTCTTCCTGATACCTTCAATACATCCCTTGAAATATGTAATCTGTTAATTTTGTCTTTAAAACTTGGATGCTACCTCTTGTTCCAATCGTTTGTGGCCAATTGTTTGAGGGCTTGTTAAAAATTGTGGGTGTGGTTACAAATTGCGGTATCATTTTTTTTTTTTCCGGTGTGGTCAGAAGGGTGTCCCCAGATTTCAATGTGTGTGAAATCAACCTCTACAGTTGAAGGCCTACTTTGATATGACTTCTATTACGATACATAGGACAGCAGATGTTTTCCTTTCAAATTTCCTTATCCACCATTAAAAAACATGCAAATCATATGGAAAAAAAAATAAAAAATCCCAAGAAACATTTTAAACATTTATTTATTGCTGACATAGAAACACAGTTAAAAAGGTAACATGACATCTGAAGTGAAGACTACAGATAATGTATTCAAGCCCCATTAGAATTAACATTTATGTCTAGGTAAATACATGCAGCTCGGAGCTCTGAGTGCCACAGGAGAATTCTATATACTTATATGAAAAGAGACAGGAGGGGAGGAGGTGGGGGGTACACTTTGTATTAGAGACCCTCAGGGGGGTTCTTCTTGAACCATTACCAGTTTGGAAAGTGAAGTGGATTCTCTTCTTTTTTTTTTTTCTGCACATTTAAAAACATTTTATTAAAGAAAATACATTGGGGACAATATCAAAAAATTGCAACTCTACTTATTTGCTGGGCACAGAGAAAAAAAAAAAATTAAAAAACAATAGCTATTTCAGCATTCATCTGATCCCTTGACAAGTGGAAAATTCTAGAAGCGTACAAGATAAATACAGCATTTACAGCGGGATAAATTACAGTATTTTACGCCAACATTTGTTTGTAGGTTATATAAAACAGCTTACATAGAGACAGCACGCTACCCAACCAATATTTACACAATTTCTTTATTTGTATGTGCGTGCATATCTATCTTTTTTCTCTCCCTCTCCTCCAATCTATATAGATTTATATCCTATAACAAAAGAATCTCCACAATAGGTGTATCGATATTGTAAAAGTATCAACCCATATATATGTGGCTTGTACTCTATGGTCAGAGACAAGCCAGGATCAGTCAATGCTACAGCATACACAGATTTTGTGCTCTTCCAACCTTGTGGTAGCAGTTCGGGGAAGGCCCTTTTAGGTTCCCGTATGACTGTGCCCCTGTGCGTGAAACCAGCTCCATAAAGACATGGTTTGACCAGTCTGGTGTTGAGGAACTCAAACAAGCCTACAAAGAGCTCTGACCTCAACCCTACTGGACATCTTTGGGATGAATTGAAACACCAATGCATGGTTTGACCAGTGTGTGTGGAGAACTCCAATTGCCTACAAAGAGCCCTGATCTCAACCCTACTAAACATCTTTGCAATGAATTGTGAGCAAGGTCTTTTAGTCCAACATCAGTACCTGAACTCACAAAATCTGCACAAGACGAGCTCCAAAATAATGTGGAAATTCTTCCCAGAAGAGTGGTAGCTGTAGTAGCCAGGAAATTGGGTTAGCTCCGTATTAATGGCTATGGTTTTGTAATGGGATGTCCAACAAGCTTATATGGGCTACAGATCGGAGAAGGACCTTTTCTTTTCCAGCATGAATGTGCCCCTGTGTACAAAGTCAGCTCCATAAAGACCTGGTTTGACCAGGTTGCTGTGGAGAACCTCACAGAGCCCTGACCTCAACCCTACTGAACACCTTTGGGATCAACTGGAACATTGATTGAGAGCCAGGTCTCCTCATCCAATTTCAACACCTGACCTCAAAAATGTTCTTTTAGCTGGATGAACACAAACTTCCACAGCCACACTCTCAAAATCTTGTGGAAAGCCTTCTCAGAAGCGGCAGTAGTTTTTAAAAGGGTTGTTCAACAGAATGTTGAACTTGGCCCTTGATGTGATTGCCAATTTCAGGAAGAAATATTTAAGGGATACTAGGCTTTCAATACATGGTCATACCATCCAATGCAAATATGTTTCAAACAAGCTTCCTGGATCTGGTAAGGCAGCTTATAAAACAGTGATAGCTATAGTAGCCAAAAATTGGGTTAGCTCCATATTAATGGCCATGGTTTTGTAATGGGGGGTCCAACAAGCTTATATAGGCTACAGATTGGAGAAGGACCTTTTCTTTTCCAGCATGAATGTGCCCCTGTGTACAAAGTCAGCTTCATAAAGACCTGATTTGACCAGGTTGTTGGGAGAACCTCACAGAGCCCTGACCTCAACCCTACTGAACACCTTTGGGATCAATTGGAACTTTGATTGGGAGCCAGGTCTCCTCATCCAGTTTCAACACCTGACCTCACAAATGTTCTTTTAGCTGGATGAACACAAACTCCCACAGTCACACTCTCAAAATCTTGTGGAAAGCCTTCTCAGAAGCGGCCATGGTTTTTAAAAGGGTTGTTCAACAGAATGTTGAACTTGGCCCGTGGGGTGATTGCCAATTTCAGGAAAAAATATTTAAGAGATGCTAGGCTTTCAATACATGGTCATACCACCAAATGCAAATATGTTTTCAAACAAGCTTCCTGGATCTGGTAAGGCAGCTTATAAAACAAGCAGGCCTTCCTTGATCAGAGTATTTTTGAGTCCATTCAAGTCCTCCTTCCATTTATCTAAGACCAGATGAGGGCGAAGTGGTGTGCCCCCCTAGTGATACACTAGAGAGGGGCTCGGACGTGTTTGGGTTCCTAGTCCCAACCCACCTGCCCAATCCTGTCAGGAAGCTGACACTGCACACCACTATTCATAGGTAGTGAGACATTTCCCAATCTGTGCAGCTGCGGACCGGGAAATGTCTGTGATTAGCAGTGTGCAGTGTCAGCTTCCTGGCAGGCTCAAGCAGGTGGGTTGGGACTAGGAACCCGAACATGCCCCGGCCCATGCCTGGTCTACACTTTGGGTGATTGTTGAATGGTTGTGCTGGGACATAAACAGAATTCACCAGAAGTTTGTGAACACCTGACCAGCACATCTACATTACATGGCCAAAAATATATGAACAGCCTTTCAAATACTGTAACCCCAGATAGCTGCAAGTTTGAAAATGACTTGCTAAGCTATTGCTAGACTTGCCAGCCTTCACACGTTGGTTGCACAATTGCAGCAGGTCCACATTGCATGACTCCAGATCAACTTTTTTTGCAAACATTCTACAAGTTCTGCATCAGTTATGCTGTGCAGCAGTTGTCCCACCACAGGGGTCGCTGTGACTTGCAGAGTTGCTGTGACTTGCAGAGCTCTTGCTGTAAACTTGCAGAGCTCTTGCTGTAGACCCACCACTGCAACTTTTCTCTTCCTACAGACTTGCCACGCAAATCATTGCTACAAATTGGAAAAGTGTCAACTAGAACTTGCCAGCTCTGCAAGTATACAACCTGCCAGTTATCCTTGCTATCTGGGATTGAGTTCAGGTGTTTTCAGTAAAGGGCACGGTTAATACTACAAACCTGGCCCCCTCACTCCACCTATCCACCCATCCCCCTGTTGCTCGATCGATCGCCCGCTCGATCGACGCTTTGCTCGCCTGTCGCCCGCTAGCCCAGCACTTACCCCACCCAGGTCGCGGCTTTGGTGGCTTTCCCCCTGCATCTCCTCCTGAGTTCCGGTGGTCGCTTCTCCTCCCAGGCAATCTGGTCTTAGGACTCCCGGGCAATCGGCTCTCAGGACACACTTCTTGATTGGCCCGGGAGGAGAAGCAGGAAGACATTAGCGAATAATAATTTGCTAACGTCACGCAAGTGGGTGGGCTGTGCCCCAAGCCCACCCTTTTTGAGGCCAAATAGAGCCTCAGGCTCTAATCGTGTTTCAAAAGAAAATAAAAACCCCACATTGAAGTCCAAGCGTCCGGCGCCCTGCATGGAGATTATGGGCCGGGGCGCATGGATTAGGGGGTTGCAGCCCCTGCGCTCCCCTTATGGATGGGCTGTCATTAGAGACAACCCTAAACTAACAGCCATGATTCTGGAAAAGGATGTCCAACAAGCTGATAGTGGTGTGATGGTCAGGTGTCCACCAACGCATTGGCCATATCATGAATAGTCTTTCAATTTAGAGTCTACCAGGAGCACTTCTGCGTAAAATCATTCTCCTTTGACTGTCTTCTCCTACAAAATACCATTACGGTGATTTTGAGATCTGGGATTCTCCAAGCTCCAATGAAGGAGCTCGCTAGCCCCACACTTACCCCACCCAGGTCGCGGCATCGGTGGCTTCCCCACTGCATCTCCTCCCTAGTCCCGGAGGTTGCTTCTCCTCCCTGGTCAATCTGGTCTTAGAACTCCCAGCCAATCGGCTCTCAGGACATGCTTCTTGATTGGCCGGGAGGAGAAGCAGGAAGACATTAGCGAATAATAATTCGCTAACGTCACGCAAGTGGGTGGGCTGCGCCCCCAAGCCCAGCCTTTTTGAAGCCAATTGGAACCTCAGGCTCTAATCATGTGTTTTAAAAGAAAATAAAAACCCCACATTGAAGTCCAAGTGTCCGGCGCCCTGCATGGAGATTATGGGCCGGGGCGCATGGATTAGGGGGTTGCAGCCCCTGCGCTCCCCTTATGGATGGGCCGCCACTAGAGACAACCCTAAACTAACAGCCATGATTCTGGAAAAGGATGTCCAACAAGCTGATATTGGTGTGATGGTCAGGGGTCCACCAACGCATTGGCCATATCATGAATAGTCTTTCAACTTCTACCAGGAGCACTTCTGCGTGAAATCATCCTCCTTTGACTGTCTTCTCCTACAAAAAAACATTACGGTGATTTTGAGATCTGGGATTCTCCAAGCTCCAATGTAGGAGCCTTGTAAATGAACCTACAGTACCTGAAATGACTTCAAAATTTAATAACTTTTATATGCTGAAGCACGCTTAATATTCATGTGTGCATCGGTGCCCATGAACAACCAAATCATTTGCATTCTTGTTTTATCAAACGTACCTGACGTTATGCAAAGCGAATTAATTTTTTGTTTATTGCCGCATAAAAATAAAGAAATCGTGAAAATTACGCCCTTCTCTAAAAAAACCATTAAAACACTTTTTTTTTTCTGTATTTTTTTTTTTTTTTTACATTGTGTTTTCTATTCGGTCTAAAAGCTCTTATGTTTATCTGAGTCTATGACATTTTTGAGTTTTGTATGCACTAAACAAAGACAAACTTGATGTACTATATACAGTATACAAACTAAACCATGTAAAACGAGTGCCCTGTGCTCTATTTCATCCATACGTGAAGTTACTTGAAGCGTTTGCTGGATATTATTGATTAGTCGTGGTAAATAAAACTATCTGAGTCGAAAAAACAAAACAAAAAATGGACCGTCTTCTACTGTATAGTTAATCCATTTAACGAATAGCAAGGCTAGTATAGAGATTGATTCTAAACTAAAATACCAGGGTTGGTTTAGCAGTCATTGGTGTGAAATTTACATATATGTGTTTATGAAAACATGGTTATGGGGGGGAAATCACGCTTAAACCCATAATCTATTTTTCACTATGTGCATTGTATACAGTTTTCTTAAGGAAATATTTTTTTTTGTAAATCGGTTGATCATTGATGCCAACTGTCCCAGATTTGCTGGGACACTCCCGTCTTTAACATGGGGGCAAAAGGGGCAGCTGCCCTGGGCCTAGTCATTGTTGTGGGGCCCAAAGCAACTGAGCTGCCCCTTGAGCCTGCGCTGCCTGCAAATAGTTGATAAGTGGATTTGGCTATCACTCAGGAGATGGGGGCGGAATCGAATGTTGGGAGGGGGGGCGCTGGTGATTGATTGGGTGTTATTTGGCCAGTTCAGTAAGGTAAACCTTGTCCGGGAAGAGCACCTTTGTAATGATTGGGATATTATGACCTTTGTATTGGTGGGGGGGAAGTATGGGGCATGGGGTTCTGTGTTATGATGGAGTAGTATGGGGGAGGGGGGTCCTGTGTAATGATGGGGGTAGTATGTGGGAGGGGGGACCTGTATAATGATGGGGGTAGTATGTGGGAGGGGGGTCCTTTGTAATAATGGGGGTAATATGTGGGAGGGGGGTCCTGTGTAATGATGGGAGTAGTATGTGGGAAGGGGGTCCTGTGTAATGATGGGGGTAGTATGTGGGAGGGGGTCCTGTGTAATAATGGTGGTTACTATGTTGGAGGGGGGTCCTGTGTTATGATAGGGGTAGTATGTGGAACTATACATTTTTTTTAATTTTCGATATAATAAAGAGGGATTAAAACCCCTGTCAGGTTTTTATTGCTGTCTGTGCCCCCCCCCCCCCTCTATTTGTCTGGTTTACCACTATCATTGAAAGAGAAAGAAAAAGAAAACCCCACATTTTGGGTTGTCCCCAAAAAAGTAACAGAGGGGAAATCTTCCAATGGGCACACTAGCTCTGGTGACCCAAGGGCCCCAAGGAATTCCCTTAATCTGCAGGGATTTCCTCTTACTTCCTGTTCGAGACAGGAAGTGAAGGGAAATTTCCGCAATGGGACGCAGATGGCAAGTTTAAATCTGACACGGATTATAACCCCCCTTACTCTATCCAAAATTTAAAAAGAAAAAATGTTTTGCCTATAGTTCTACTTTAAGTTACTACTTATGTACAGTTACTAAATTAATTGGGAGGGGTGCAAAGAGGTGGTACCCCCATATTTAAAGGTGGGGTTTGGGTGCCACCAACCCATAAATTGGGCATTATTGGGGGTCCCTCCATATTTTTAGGTTGGAGTATGAATGGGAACAACTCATAAGTTGGGCATGACCCATCTTAAAGTGGGTGGGACTAACAGTGTTCCCAGTTCTGGGAGCCTAACTTTGGAACATTGGCAAGTTCGGTACAACAAAGTTTCTTGCCTAGAGAGCTTGCCAGTCATAGCACTTCCTGCTGCAAGCTGACAACACTTAGCCTTGTGTTTAGCAGCAAGCGTTGTCACCTTGCTGTATGGTCCTTCAGTTGGTCATTGAGCTATCTATAGGTATTTTAAAATTGGTGGCCCACCTGAAGAAGCTTGTGCAACAGGGGGACAACGCTGCTGCTTTTTTGTCAATCAGTGGTTAAGCTTTATCAGCCTACAAAGAAGTCTAGGAAATGAGCTTGGCAACAGATTTACAAAAAAAAGGATTTGTTTAAAGCTGAAACTCTGGAATCAGCAAATATTGCCTAAACCCATTCATCACCACGTGTCGTCTTGTCTTCTTCTTGAACCTTGGTGTGCTTTGTGTATTTCTTCCAGGTCTGTGCAGACTTTTCCTTTTCCTGTAATAAAGACCGCTCACTGCTGCGGCCCCCTCTCACTCTCTCTCTTTGTGCAGGGTGACCGGTCTTGTCTCCACCTCCATCCTGTAGATTTCTACAGTGGGTGGAGCCTACAGTGGGTGGAGCCACCACCCTCTTCTCTCTGCAGAGGCTATGTACAGCACAGCGATGATGATGTCACCGCTATTCTTAAAAAAGTAATACTTGGACTTGCAAAGGCTTTTGGAGCACACAAAGTGGGATTACTGTATATCCTTTGTATTTATTTTTTTGTAGAATATATTTAAATAAAAATATTTGCTACCCCCTAGTTCAGATTTAAGAAAACGGTTTCAGTATGAAAAATAGATTTTGGGTTTACATTACTTTAATGTCAGTATTTATTCAGAGATGGATTAAAAAAAATAATATTATACATCTTTGTGCGCAATTTTGGACACAGAAGGTAAAGTGACATGTTTGTTGGTTTTCTTACCACAACCTCTGCAATGAACAAACATGAAAAGAATATTTATTTTTTGGAATTTTTAATGCACAGTTCCGCTGTGTTTGTTGAACTTAGTTATTACGTTGAGCGTTCTGCTTGTAGGTCAAGGATTCAGCACATGCAATACGACCTTAGAATATTCCTGAACTAGAAACATTGTACGAAGTAGAATGGGAAAACATTCTGAGAGCGAGAACTAGAAGCCTGAAATACTTGGAGACTTCCATCGGAGGGGAGTTACTTGGTACTAACTCGCAGGGTGGTCACATTTTTTAGACATGCAACATTTTGTGTGTCGTTTCTTACAATCTAATACATTTGAAAAAAAAAGTAATTGTGCATTAAAAATAAACTCCAATACTTACTAAAGTTTTAAATTCCTGACGTGTGACAATATACAACAACAGTACAATTTTTCTCATTAAAAAAAAACTTTCTGGGAGCACCAATCCAGTGACTTTGCCTAGGCTGTGATGATGTCATCAGAAGCATTTCCCCAGTCTCCTTCCCTCCAGTGACTTTGCCTAGGCTGAGATGATGTCATCAGTCTACTGCAGCCAGAAGGAAGCATTTCACCAGTCCCCCCCCCCGTCCCAGTGATTAGACTGCAACATTGTATTGCAACAGAGTTTACAGTCAACTTAGCTTGATACATCAGTTCTTTTTATTGATTGTGTTCTGCTAACCCGTCTTGTAATGTGGGGGCCAGTATTCCAAAACACACCTTTATCAGGCCCCTTGTCATCTCTTACATATAGAAGATCAGATGAGAAAGGAACATCAAATGGAACAGATTCAAATCTGCCTTGAAGCTTGGAGTAGGACTGGTGATTAGTCATGAGCCAAGGTTGGGCCCCAACCTACTGGAAGCTATCCCATGATAGAAGGCTGCCAGCCCAATCAGCTGTGGCTGGGGAATTCTTCAACCAGCATGGGTGATGGCAACATGATTGAGCTAATATGACCATGGGTGATGGCAGTATGATTGACCTAATATGACCATGGGTGATGGCAACATGATTGACCTAATATGACCATGGGTGATGGCAACATGATTGACCTAATATGACCATGGGTGATGGCAACATCATTGACCTAATATGACCATGGGTGATGGCAACATGATTGACCTAATATGACCATGGGTGATGGCAACATCATTGACCTAATATGACCATAGGTGATGGCAACATCATTGACCTAATATGACCATGGGTGATGGGAACATGATTGACCTAATATGACCATGGGTGATGGCAACATGATTGACCTAATATGACCATGGGTGATGCAACATGACTGACCTAAAATGACCACGTGGCCATATCTGGACAATGTCGTTGACCAAATATGGCCATGTGGCCATATTTGGTCAAATATGTCACCAGCATCCCCTCCCCTTTGTTTCAAGCAGTTCTGGGGTGGTGACTTCTCCAGCCAATTGGGCTGCTGGCCTGCTATCATGTAACAGCTTCCTATGGGTTTGGGCTGATATGGGTTTCAGCATGAACCTTACTGTAGCTCATCACTACCAGTGATATATCAAGCAGAGGCAGAGAGGTAGTTACACAGCACAAGCTTCAGGAAGCAGACTCATCTATTCCACATGAGAGGACATCTCTGGAATCTGCTGAAGTGCGTTATAAGCGTCATAAACACAAACTCAGATTAAGGTAAATTGGTTTAGCTGTAGCACAGCTGCAGGGTTAACTGGATGCCATTTGTAGCCTGTAAATTGCTTTCACCTATCTCCTTGAATGTCTTTTCAGGTTTGTTCTCTGCAGAGGTTGCGTTAATGCCGGTTCATTGTCAAAAAAACAAACAAAAAAACATGCAATTCGACCAGGAGTGCCCAAACTTTTGTGTTTCTATGAATATATGGGAATCTGAAGAATTGATTGTCACTATCCTATTCTAAGTAACATTGACATGAATTCTAGTTTCAGCCATTAGTGGTAAAGCAGTGTTTGACTCCAGCCTTTGGTGGCCTCCAGCAGTGCGTGTTTATCAAGATTTTAGGCAAAGCATGGCCTAGGTAATTGAAAACATTAAAACGTAATTATAGCTTTGCTTTCAAAACTGTTATTCCACCCTTCCAGCCTTGAGCAATAAGAAGCTACAACACAACTATGTACCTGCAGGCAGTACCAGCCATGGTCATACAGACTGGGACTGGCACAGTGCTGTCTCCAGCAGTCATGGATGCCTTTGACAAGCTAAAGATGGTGGAGGTGGGTACCATGGCAGGTCGACTGTTATTTATCATAAGCCAGTTCACCAAAGACCTCACTTTCTCAAGTCTTTGGTCCAATTCAGTTGTGTTGGGTGTAGCTCTGAAGTAAAGGCCCGTGTTAATGGGCTTTTGGCTTGTGTCAATGGCTTCAGTTCAAGACGCTTATGAGATCAATCAAAATTGCATTTCTATAGACTTGCATGGACAGAGTGTAAAGGATGAGAGCACCACAAGTTTGTAACTGCAAACACATGACCTACAGTATTATAAAAGGTATGACATACTGTAAAAACCCATATGTGAATATATGGGTTTTACAGCATACCATAACTTTATAATTGGTCGAGAGTTTATAATTTTATATTCTTTTATATTATTTTGTTTCTCAGCCCTGATGAAGGGGAGTTTTGAGCCCCCGAAATGTGTTGGGTTTATCTTCTGACCTTTTATTAAAATTAATGAACTTTCACTGGACTTGTAAAAAACTTGTGGTGCTCTCATTTTTCAGGAACCCCTTGAGATACCCCCTAGGACAGAGAGCTGCCTCATATGCCACGTACACACGAGCGGACTTTACGGCGGACGGGATTTCGTCGGACAATTCGATTGTGTGTGGGCTCCAGCGGACTTTGTTTTCTCAAAAGTTGGACGAACATGTTTCAAATCTATCCGACGGACTCGAGTCCGGTCGAAAAGTCCGCTCGTCTGTATTCTAGTTCGACGGACAAAAAGCCACGCTAGGGCAGCTATTAGCTACTGGCTATGAACTTCCTTGTTTTAGTCCAGTCGTACGTCATCGCGTACGAATTCGACGGACTTTGGTTGATTGTGTGTAGGCAAGTCCGTTCATTCAGAAAGTCCGTCGTAAAGTCCGTCGAAAAGTCCGCCGGGCAAAGTCTGCCGTAAAGTCCGCTCGTGTATGCGCAGCATTAGAGCTAGAGGTAAACTTTAGATTTTACCTACTGTATCGCTGGGTCCAGTGCTCCAACAACACGTCTTCCATAGACTTGCATGGTAATACAAAACCTGCTTGAAGCAAACAAACACCCATTGACACAAACCCTAAGTGTTACTGATATAAACAAGGATTATAATTTTCCAGAATGTTGGAATAACAATTTTGGCAGTGAAGCTGCATTTATCGTTTAATAGCTTGAATTGAGTGAATTAAAGCTTTAATAGCTTGAATTAAAGAGAATTGGGACCCTGGCCTCTCTCTGTGGTCTCCTCAGCCTTAGGGGTACATTTTTGCCCCATATATCAAGAGTAAAATACACTTGAGGCACTGGGTTTTGAATTAGCGATCATCTAATTGTAGATGAGAGTTGCTTTCTATTTAATTTGCTTTAATTTGTCAGCTCAAAAAACAGTGCGGGGTCAGTTTCACCAGGAGGGTGCCACCTGACTTGAGAAATGAGAAAAAAGATTGTTCAGCAGATGATCACATTAAATGTCCATTCAGCTTTATTCTTGATTAGGAATTGACAATAGGTTGACAAGCAGTAGCCAACATGTTTCAAGGGCAAACGTATTCCCTTTTACTAGGGCCTGGGCTTCTTTGCCTAAACTCCTATATGAACTATAGTACAAATAGTCCATCAAAAGACAAGCATAGAAGCCATTGTAAATGCTTATCTACTTAAGGCACACAGCCATTGTAAAATGTTTGTCTACTGAAGGAGATCCCCTTCTAAAGGTTGTACTATAGTCTATATGGGAATTCTGGCAAACAAGCCCAAGGAGGATACTTTGACACAAAACACATTGGCTACTACTTGTCATATTCAAAAATAGAGCAACATGACATGTTCTAGCAAATAAGCCCAAGTCTCGATGAAGGGGGGTACTTTGGACCGAAGCGCATTGGTTGCTCCTTGTCGTATTCAAGAATAGAGCAATATGGACATTGTTCTAGCAAATAAGCCCACGTCCTGTTGAAGGGGGGGTATTTAGGCCCAAAATACATTGGCTACTACTTGTCATAGTCAAGAATAGAGCAATACGGACATTGTTCTAACAAAGAAGTCCAAGTCCTGATGAAGAGGGATACTTTGGCCCAAAACGCTTTGGCTACTATTTGTCATAGTCAAGAATAGAGTAATATGGACATTGTTCTAGCAAAGGAGCCCTAGTCTGTATTTTGGTCCAAAATGCATTGGCTGCTACTTGTCATAGTCAAGAATAGAGCAATATGGACATTGTTCTAACAAAGAAGCCCAAGCCCTGTTTAAGGGGGACACTTTGGCTCAAAACCTATTGGCTACTATTTGTGATAGTCAAGAATAAAGCAACATAGACATTGTTCTAGCAAAGAAGTCCAAGTCCTGATGAAGGTGGGTACTTTGGCCCAGAATGCATTGGCTACTACTTGTTGTAGTCAGGATTAGAGCAATATGTAGATTGTTCTAGCAAAGAAGCCCAAGAATAAAGTAATATGGACATTGTTCTAGCAAATAAGTCCAAGTCTTGATGAAGGAGGATACTTTGGCCCAAAACGCTTTGGCTACTACTTGTCATATTCAAGAACAGAGCAATGTGGACATTATTCTAGTAAAAAAGCCTAAGTCCTTAGGAAGAGGGATACTTTGGCCAAACTGCATTGGCTACTACTTGTGATAGTTAAGAATAGAGTAATATGGACATTGTTCTAACAAAGAAAAAGAAGAACAAGCCCTGTTTAAGGGGGATACTTAGTTACTTACTTACTTATAGAGTACGAAGGGGGGTATTTTTGTCCAAAATGCATTGGCTGCTACTTGTCATAGTCAAGAATAGAGCAATATGGACATTGTTCTAACAAAGAAGGAGAAGAACAGGCCCTGTTTAAGGGGGATACTTTGGCCCAAAATGCATTGTCTGCTATTTGTTAAATTAGCCCAAGTCTGTATTTTGGTCCAAAATGCATTTGCTGCTACTTGTCATAGTCAAGATTAGAGCAATATGGAGATTGTTCTAGCAAAGAAGCCCAAGAATAGAGTAATATGGACATTGTTCTAGCAAATAAGCCCAAGTCTTGATGAAGGAGGATACTTTGGCCCAAAACACTTTGGCTACTACTTGTCATAGTCAAGAATAGAACAATATGGACATTGTTCTAGCAAAGGAGCCCAAGCCCTGATGAAGGGGGATACTTCCGCCTGAAACCCATTGGCTACTACTTGTCATAGACAAGGATAAAGCAATTTGAAATTTGATGTGATCATCTGGCACTCAACCATTTTCCCATATATGCAAATGGAACTGACTTATTCCAGTTCCAGTTCCAGGCCCGCAAGTTCAGCTCTTGCTCCCCAGACCACCATTTAATTGACTCTCGTAGAGATGGACTCATTGACAACTGCACAGCCAACACTTTAGAATCCCCTTCCTAGACAAAGGAGGACAGAGGGGGACACAGAGAGACACTCTTTCAACTGGACCAATTCTCTTTTACTGTAAGGTTAGAAGAGTGTTTGCACATAGAGAGATTTTCTTCATTAAATAATAAAATTTTGGACTTTTTGAGATGACTTTAAAAAAAAACCCATCATAGCTTTCTTAGTAAATCTTCCTTACCTTGTCACATAAGCAAAAAAAGGAGAGCTCCACTCCAAAAAGTTTCCCCTGTGCACATGGGACAATGGTGGAGAGACCCCCATGAAAAGCTATGTCAGGCTCAGCAAATGCATGCTGTGTTGTTCAAAATCTCAACACTCTCCTGGTTTTTTGTCTTGAAAATCTTTTTGCTTAATTCAAAATGATATCATTAAAGTAAATCTGACACAAACCTGAGCAATTCAAACCTAGCATATGATTAAAAGATAGAAAAAAGATGTTCAGTTCAGTAAACCATTGTATGCCAATATGATCAGCGGCTCCAGAGATAGATACAGCTGAGATATTATTAAAAATGTACTTTTTTTTTTTAGAAATATCGAGCTTGATCATACATGGTGTTAAATCTGTGCTTTGTCCATGCAGTCAACATACCCAACTACCCTTTGCTTCTCCACTGCTCTGCAGGAGAAAATAAAAGGATGCAAGATCCAAGTCATTATGTTCAGAGCTTACACAGGAAAAGGATACTGTCTTTCCTGGTACCTGGTTCCTTAATTGGAGGTACTGACTTATTTGGGGTGCTTTTGTGTGTGTGTGGAAGGTGGGGGGTGGTTGTTATAAATGTAAACCATATATCCAAAAGTGAGTTGGCCTCCCTCCAATTGATTGAGTTCAGATGTCTCTGGTGAAGGGTACTCGTAACACTACAGCATGGAATAGACAATTGTAGGCTTCCAACTTTATGGCAACAGTTTGGAAAAAAATCATTTCCTGTTCCAGCATAGCTGTGCCCCTATTTACAAAGTCAGCTCCATGAAGACATGGTTTGACCAGTCTGGTGTCAAGGAACTTGAGTGTCCTAGAGAAAGCCTTGACCTTAACCCTGCTTAGCACCTTTGAGATGAACTGGAATGCCAGGTCTTCTCATCTAACATCAGTACTTGGCCTCATAAATTGGCACAGAGGCTCACAGGCGCGCTCCAAAATCTTGTTGAAAGCTTTTCTAGAAAAGCTGTTGTAGCCACAAAAGGGGGTCAAGTCCTTATTGATGGTTGTGTAATAGGAGGTTAAATACGCTCACATGGGTTACAGTTCGGTGAAGGCCCCTTTCTTGTTCCAGCATACCTATGCCCACTTGTACAAAGCCAGCTCCATAAAGACATGGCTTGACCAGTTTCGCGTGGTGAAACTTGAGTGTCCTACAAAGAGTCCTGACCTCATCCCTACTGAAATGGGGTCAAGTCCATATTAACGGCTATGGTTGTGCAATAGGATGTCCAAAATGCTCATATGGGTTACAGTTTGGAGAAGGACATTTTCTGGTCCAGCATGACTGTGCCCCTGTGTACAAAGCCATCTCCATAAAGACATGTTGTGACCAGTATGGTGTGGAGGAACTCAAGTGTCCTGAACAGAGCCCTGACCTCAACCCCACTGAGCGCTTAAATTGGGATGAACTGAAATGCCAGTTATAAGCCATGTCTTCCCATCCAACATCAGTTCTTGATCTCACAAATGCTCTTTTGACTAAATGGGCACAAAATCCCCCACACACACTCCAAAATCCTGTGGAAAGTCTTAACAGCCTTAACAGCTGTAATGGAGGGGACTCCCTATTAGTGCTCATCATGGTTAGGGAGAAGGATTTCTAACAGATGCCCACAAATGTTTGGCTATATAGTGTATATAGATTGTCACCTTGACCTAGTATATCTGCTCCTTGACAAAGAGACCCTCTGTGGTCTCAAAACAATGGTGAACTGCATTTTGCTAAAATAAAAAGCTTCTTTTATTGAATACTTCTTGCAGACTCGAGCTTTAAAACTCTTTCTCACTTTGAACATTCATCAGTGACATACCTTAGGCATGATGCGCAGTTGGGATTGTATAATTACTTGGTCTTTCGGGTACCCAGCAGCACATCAGGGCAGGGATGTCATTAAGTTACCTGCTCTCTATCCCTAGAGTTGCTTGGCATTGATCTTCCCTGGTGGCTGAACAGAAGTTGAGTAAACCCTGTATGGGCAAAGCACAGGTTCCTTTTAAGTCTCCCTGTTGGTCAGCGGGGTTACCCAACACTGTAAAGACCAACGAGGAGGCTTCAGATATGCTACAAGGCAGATCGAACTCAGCAATTAGCACAATAATCGGATTTCATGATCATACTGAACATACTGAGATGCAGTTCTTACTAAAAGTAGCATCTGCGTATTCGTTTTATTGTCATATGCTCAGTTTGCATTGCCCAGGATGATGAAAGGTTTACTTTAAGACCATTTTTCCTCAACAACAGCTAATTTTTCTTAATTGTGATGCTCATGTATGTTCTCTCAAAAGAATTTCAGCTAAAAGCAGGCATCAAGAGGTATCTTTTCCGAGCTACCCATAAGTCGCCCAAACCTCCGAGGTACACTTCCTGCAATTTAAGCATCTCTCTTGGTAGAGGGATACAAGGGGTATGCAAGAATCCTGACAGTGGCCATCGTATGGCACAGAGTGCCTGTTAGTGGTCACTGTATGGCCACCCATACAATGGACTCCCATTTTATGGCTCCCCCCCCCCAAGCTTAGGGGCCCAATGGTAAAGTAAACCAAAATGCATGAACATACCTCAGTGTCTACTTTTACCTGTTAATGCTCACCTTAACAGTAACAGGATAGAATGAACTTTCTCCATTCCAGAAGTCCCAATGAGAGGAGCATGAGACACCGTTCTACCAACCCGATGTGAATGGCCCCAGCCAGTGCTACTCCACCGGTCACGCCCCCTGATGTGTTTCTCCCCACCCTCCGGGGCTTAGTCATAAAAGTTTCTGAGTTCCAGCAGGGCAGTGTTGGGAGCCTTGGGCTTCTTCTAGAGGTGCTACATGCTTTCTAAGAACTTCCTCTGCTGCCACAAACGCTTAGGGTTTGTATTCTTGAGGCGTTAATATAAAAGAGTTCATTAACACATGTAAATAATTGCAGTTTGTACAAACACTTATCTCACCTTATCTCTAAAAGGAAGGTTGGAGAAAGATAGTAACTGCACTGCTTGGGGCCAGAAAGGACTGAAGCTTCTGAACATTGGCGTGTAGAGTCATATATACATCATACATTTTCATTTCACACCCTTATGTATTTTACATACTGTACGCTTTTGATTTATTATTAAGCTGTGACTATGTACATCTGACACACAAGTATACACAGAAAGGGCCGCTAGGTACACTTCAGAGCTGGTGCTCATTTACAAAGATAGAATTACTTCCTGAACTGGGCGCCGAGCCTGGTGTGAAGTTTGCCAGGGGAATCACTTTGACGGGGTCGTCAATGGAACAGTGTCTCTCGCATGTATTGTAAAACTGGGGTCTTGAAACCCCCTTGTCAATGTCATCCTTGGGCACAGGCCTTCCAAGGGTGTGCACTCCGTCCAGCCGTCCTCTTCCCCATCCTTGTTGAATGCCGAACGATGGCAAAGGCGGGTTGGACTGTTGGTACTGGGTCAAGGACGGCGGCATCCAGCAGTTGTCGGAGTGACCTAAGATGAGGCACTCCTGGGTGCAGGTCTCCGATGCTTCCGCCAAGGCTTTCTGAAGGTTGACTTCAATGGCTGAAAAAAAAAAAATAAATACAGCTGGTTAGATAACTATCATAAAAAGATGACTTCTTGAAAACAAAACTTTTGTTTGGTACATAATGTCCAATAAAAGTATAAACTGCCTAAAAGTTTAACTACGTCTCCTAATAACTAGGGGGGGGAGGGGGGGTCTTTTGACCAACACAATGGTAGCCTCGGAGATACAGGTGATCGGCAAGGAATTCAAGCATGGGGCCACTGCCATCGTGGCGGGGGGCAAAGGGACAGGTTGACACACTTTACCCTTTCTCTGAGAAGATTGGAAAACTCTTCAACCACTTCAGGTTTCACCACCTGTACACCACCTATGGATCTGCTCTGAGCCCATTGACTCAGCAATAACCTTGTCACGAGTTAAGATAATAAAGTGATGCAAATATTGTAATTTGCAGAACAAACAAGATTTTGTTTATAATGTAACCCATAGATTAAAACAAAACAAAAAAACAAACAAAAAAAAATTACAAAACACTTTTATCACTGTTAGTTTTTTAAAAAAAGTGTTATTGTAAATAAAAAGTGCACATTTTTTTTTTTTATTTGAATGAAAAATTCAACATTTAATAATAAATAACAAACAAAAGGAATACTTTGTCAAAAATGTCAGAAAAATAATATAAGTTAAGGAGAAAAGGGGAAGAAGGTGTTAATTAAGGCTTGTTAGGGTACACTAAGGGGTTAAGCAGGAACACATTTTATTTATAAAAATACTTGTCAGGTTGCTTTAACCTATATTACCTGAAGAACAAAACTCTTCCCCTTGATTTGCACAGGGCCATCTTTAAGGCAGGGCAAAAGGGGCATCTGCCCTGGGCCCCATCATTGTTGTGGGGCCCAAAGCAGTTGCCTCATACTTGCCAACTATCCCAGTTCAAATTCCCTTGACCCTTGAAGTTTTAGTCCTGTGCTGTGTCCCGATATCTCAGCGTGAAGTTGTTACTAATGCTGCCTAGCCCTGCCTATTGTTCTGTACAGATGACTCACCTGCAGACCCTGTGTTTACATGTAAATAACCGGCATTGATATGTAAATAGACGCGGAATGGCTGCATTGATATTTACATAGAGTCGGTATTCATATGTATATCATGCCCCCCTGAGGTCATATCCACCATCACCTATACTGAATACTGCCCACCGGGGAGGTAAAGGGGCATGCTTGAAAGAGCTGCCTACGACTGTGATAATTAAGTCTAACATTAGCTTGTTCTGCAAAGGTTAGCAAATTGGAGGTGGAACCCTTTTTCACAATAACGTGGTACCACAGCACCCTGAATTTTGGTGCAAGTGAATATGCACATCTCAGCAGATGTGTGAGGGTGTCATTAACAATTAATGGCACTGCTGTGTATCTGCTAAAGGACAGCATGTTTCCATTGTGTCAGGAAAGTAATTTTGCATGTGTTCCCGACACACACAAATGTGAAGGCAGGCTCAATGTCTCAGTTACATTAGTGGTCAGTGTAAATCTTCTCATTACATTGGGGCTTGGTGTAAACTCTTTTCATTCACACTAGTGGCCAGTGTGAATGTCCCCCTTACTAGGGATGAGCCGAACACCCCCCTGTTCGGTTCGCACCAGAACATGCGAACAGGAAAAAAGTTCGTTCGAACACGCGAACACCGTTAAAGTCTATGGGACACGAACATGAATAATCAAAAGTGCTAATTTTAAAGGCTAATATGCAAGTTATTGTCATAAAAAGTGTTTGGGGACCCGGGTCCTGCCCCAGGGGACATGGATCAATGCAAAAAAAAGTTTTAAAAACGGCCGTTTTTTCAGGAGCAGTGATTTTAATAATGCTTAAAGTCAAACAATAAAAGTGTAATATCCCTTTAAATTTCGTACCTGGGGGGTGTCTATAGTATGCCTGTAAAGGGGCACATGTTTCCCGTGTTTAGAACAGTCTGACAGCAAAATGACATTTTGAAGGAAAAAACTCATTTAAAACTACCCGCGGCTATTGCATTGCCGACAATACACATAGAAGTTCATTGATAAAAACGGCATGGGAACTCCCCAAAGGGGAACCCCGAACCAAAATTAAAAAAAAAAATGACGTGGGAGTCCCCCTAAATTCCATGCCAGGCCCTTCAGGTCTGGTATGGATATTAAGGGGAACCCCGGCCAAAATTAAAAAAAAAAAATGACGTGGGGTTCCCCCTAAATTCCATACCAGACCCTTCAGGTCTGATATGGATTTTAAGGGGAACCCCGCGCCAAAAAAAAACAAAAAACGGCGTGGGGTCCCCTCAAAAATCCATACCAGACCCTTATCCGAGCACGCAACCTGGCAGGCCGCAGGAAAAGAGGGGGGGACGAGAGTGCGCCCCCCCCTCCTGAACCGTACCAGGCCACATGCCCTCAACATTGGGAGGGTGCTTTGGGGTAGCCCCCCAAAACACCTTGTCCCCATGTTGATGAGGACAAGGGCCTCATCCCCACAACCCTGCCGGTGGTTGTGGGGGTCTGCGGGAGGGGGGCTTATCGGAATCTGGAAGCCCCCTTTAACAAGGGGACCCCCAGATCCCGGCCCCCCCTGTGTGAAATGGTAAGGGGGTACATAAGTACCCCTACCATTTCACGAAAAAAGTGTCAAAAATGTTAAAAATGACAAGAGACAGTTTTTGACAATTCCTTTATTTAAATGCTTCTTCTTTCTTCTATCTTCCTTCATCTTCTGGTTCTTCTGGTTCTTCTGGCTCTTCTGGTTCTTCCTCCGGCGTTCTTGTCCAGCATCTCTTCCACGGCGTCTTCTATCTTCTTCTCCTCGGGCCGCTCCGCACCCATGGCATTGGGGGGAGGCTCCCGCTCTTCTCTTCTTCTTTTCTTCTCTTCTTCTCTTCTTCATTTTCTTCTCCACGCCGCTCCGCAATCCATGCTGGCATGGAGGGAGGCTCCCGCTGTGTGACGGCGCTCCTCGTCTGACAGTTCTTAAATAACGGGGGAGCGGGGCCACCCGGTGACCCCACCCCCCTCTGACCTCTGACGCACGGTGACTTGACGGGACTTCCCTGTGACGTCATGGGGAATGCCACAGGGAAGTCCCATCATGTCCCGTGCGTCAGAGGGGGGTGGGGTCACCGGGTGGCCCCGCCCCCCGTTATTTAAGAACTGTCAGACGAGGAGCGCCGTCACACAGCGGGAGCCTCCCTCCATGCCAGCATGGGTTGCGGAGCGGCCCGGAGAAGAAAATGAAGAAGATGAAGAAGATGAAGAGAAGAGCGGGAGCCTCCCCCCCATGCCATGGGTGCGGATCGGCCCGAGGAGAAGAAGATAAAAGACGCCGCGGAGGAGATGCTGGACGAGAACGCCGGAGGAAGAACCAGAAAGAAGAAGCATTTAAATAAAGGAATTGTCAAAAACTGTCTCTTGTCATTTTTAACATTTTTGACACTTTTTTAGTGAAATGGTAGGGGTAAGAACCCCCTTACCATTTCACACAGAGGGGGGGGCCGGGATCTGGGGGTCCCCTTGTTAAAGGGGGCTTCCAGATTCCGATAAGCCCCCCGCCCGCAGACCCCCACAACCACCGGCCAGGGTTGTGGGGATGAGGCCCTTGTCCTCATCAACATGAGGACAAGGTGTTTTGGGGGGCTACCCCAAAGCACCCTCCCAATGTTGAGGGCATGTGGCCTGGTACGGTTCAGGAGGGGGGGGGCCGCACTCTCGTCCCCCCTCTTTTCCTGCGGCCTGCCAGGTTGCGTGCTTGGATAAGGGTCTGGTATGGATTCTTGGGGGGACCCCACGCCGTTTTTTTTTTTTTTTTTTTGGCGCGGGGTTCCCCTTAAAATCCATACCAGACCTGAAGGGTCTGGTATGGAATTTAGGGGGAACCCCACGTCATTTTTTTTTTTTACATTTTGGCCGGGGTTCCCCTTAATATCCATATCAGACCTGAAGGGCCTGGCATGGAATTTAGGGGGACTCCCACGTCATTTTTTTTTTTTAATTTTGGTTCGGGGTTCCCCTTTGGGGAATTCCCATGCTGTTTTCATCAATGAACTTCTATGTGTATTGTTGGCAATGCAATAGCCGCGGG
Organism: Aquarana catesbeiana; assembly: GCF_042186555.1. Classification (NCBI taxonomy): domain Eukaryota; kingdom Metazoa; phylum Chordata; class Amphibia; order Anura; family Ranidae; genus Aquarana; species Aquarana catesbeiana. The sequence goes on from NC_133332.1 coordinate 8,276,261, forward strand.
TAGTTTTAAATGAGTTTTTTCCTTCAAAATGTCATTTTGCTGTCAGACTGTTTTAAACACAGGAAACATGCGCCCCTTTACAGGCATACTATAGACACCCCCCAGGTACGAAATTTAAAGGGATATTACACTTTTATTGATTGACTTTAAGCATTATTAAAATCACTGCTCCTGAAAAAACGGCCGTTTTTAAAACTTTTTTTTGCATTGATCCATGTCCCCTGGGGCAGGACCCAGGTCCCCAAACACTTTTTATGACAATAACTTGCATATTAGCCTTTAAAATTAGCACTTTTGATTTCTCCCATAGACTTTTAAAGGGTGTTCCGCGGCATTCGAATTTGCCGCGAACACCCCAAATTGTTCGCTGTTCGGCGAACTTGCGAACAGCCAATGTTCGAGTCGAACATGAGTTCGACTCGAACTCGAAGCTCATCCCTACCCCTTACATTGGTGGTCAGTGTAAATCCCTTCTTACATTGGTGGTCAGTGTAAATCCCTTCTTACGTTAGTGGTTCCTGTGAATGCTCCTATTACATTAGTGGTCAGTCTAAATCCCCATTACATTATTGGTGAACGTGAATCCCAGTTACATTGGAGTTTTCTGTCTATTGATTGATTGGTCCCCTCACCTCCCCAGTTCATGGTGTGCAGGCAGTGAGGAGATGATGTGCTGTAACCTTTAGCAACCAATCAGTGAGCAGTAATAATATGCACTAACCTCTTGCAACCAATCATTGAGCAGTAAATGATTTTCAGTAACATCTAGCAACCAAATAGTAAGCAGTAATAACATGCAATAACCTCTAGCAACTAATTGGTGAGTGGTAAGGATGTCCAGTAACCTCTAGCAACCAATCAGTGAGCAGTATTGATGTACAGTAATTTCTAGCAACCAATCAAGAAGCAGAAGTCATGTGCTGTAACCTCTAGCAAATAATCTGTGAGCCACAATGTGTGTTGTAACCTCTAGCAGCCAGTCAGTGAGTGGTAATGATTGCATGGGGGGGCCCAAGAAAATCTTTGCCCAGGGTTCAATCAATATTAAAGACGGCCCTGGATTTGGAGATGACTGAGCAATGTTATTTTGTATCTCTGTCTACTGTCTAAGCAATGTTTATAAACCATTTTTCTTTGTATCTATCTCCTGACTGAACAATGTTTATAAACAATGTTACTTTGTATCTCTCTATCTCCTGTCTGATCAACTTTTATAGCCAATGTTACTTTGTATCTCTCTATCCCCTGTCTGATTAATGTTTATAAACAATGTTACTTTGTATCTCTCTATCTACCGTCTGATCAATGTTTATAAACAATGTTAGTTTGTATCTCTATATCTCTTGACTGAACAATGTTTATAAACAATGTTACTTTGTATCTCTCTATTTCCTGTCTGATCAAAGTTTATAAACAATGTTACTTTGTATCTCTCTATCTCCCGTCTGAACAATGTGTATAAACAATGTTACTTTGTATCTCTCTATCTCCCGTCTGAACAATGTGTATAAACAATGTTACTTTGTCTCTCTCTCTCTCTCTCTTTCTCTTCTTTGTCATCTATGTTTATAAACAATGTTTGTATCTCTCTATCTCTTTTAATAACAATGTTTACAAACAATGTTACTTTGTATCTCTCTATCTCTGCTGTCTGAACAATGTGTATAAATGATGTTGCTTTGAATCTCCCCATCTGATCAATGCTTATAAACACTGTTACTTTATATCTCTCTATCTCCTTTCTGATCAATGTTTACTAACACTGTGTCAGACAGTTGTTTGTCAGCTGCAGCGTTTACAGCTGCTGTATTTACACAACTCCCGACTGTCCCGTGAGATTTTGTTTTGGGGGGGGGGGGGGGGTTGTGTAGTACGCTCAGTGACCACAGCTGGTTAAAGTATTTCTAAATCCCCAACGTTCCTATAATCCCTGAGGATAAATATCCCCCCAGTGGGGACGGAGACAACAGTACCAATCTGACAGAGGTTCTTACCCCTCACATTTGTATTAAAAACTAAAAAAAAAAAAAAAAAAATTGGAATTGCAAATAAAGGAAATAAGACACATTCACATCTGTCTCAAAAAAGAACCGATAGAAGATTTGACACATTTTGTCATTTAAAATTATAAATGAGAATAAGGTGTGGGGACATGAAGTGCCAAACCTGATTCAATAAATGTTTAAATAATGCACAAAAATGTTTAATTTAAATAAAAGTATCTCTTCACAGAGACTATTGAACCCCATAGCATCAGTACCAGCCCCCCCCCCGGTGTATCTTATAAATTTACCTCCACCATCACACTGATTACTTTCCAACAGAAGACAGTTACACTGTATGTAAAGTGATTGTAAATACTCAATTTTTTAAAATTATTAAAATAACAAACATGTTATAGATACCTGATCTGTGCGATGTTTTTTTTTTTTTTCACAGAGCAGCCCCGATCCTTCTCTTCTTTAGTCCCTCGCCGGCGCTCCTGGTTTCTCCCTCCCTTGTCGAATGCCCCCTATAGTAAGCCACTTGCTCTGGGGGGGCACTTGTGCAGGCTCGCTCCGGAAGTCCTGTGTGTGTCTATTGAAACACAGAGCACGGCTTGGCTCCACCCCCTCCTCCCTTCTCACTGGCTGTGCCAATGGCTCTCACTGGCTGTCTTTTAGCCAATTAGAAGGGAGAGAGCCCGAGAGAGGTTATTCTCTGGTGAACATCGCTAAGTGGATGTTGGGCTCAGGTAAACATAGAGGGAGAGGGGGGAGGTAGCAGCATAGAGTAGTTTTTTTTCTTTTTTTTTTTTTTTTAAGTTCATTCAGAGAATGCATTAAAATGAAATTAAAGGCTTTCGTTTTTTTTTTTTTTTTTTTTTTGGTTTTTTGGGTTTTTTTCTTTAAATAATAAGCAAGTCATACTCTTCCCCTTGTATCTCTTTCACCCTATTTTAGATTAATACAATTTTATATATTGCACGTAGGGCGTATAGGACCCCAGGATTTTTGTTTAACCGCTTCCCAATCTGCGCTGTAACCGAATGACGGCTACAGCGCCGACCTACATTGCCGGGAGGCCGTCAATAGACGTCCTCCCCTCTGCACGCCCCCTGCAGGGTGTGCGCGGCGCGCGTTGTGATCACCAAGTCAATGAGACTCGGATGATCACAGATCGGTAAGGGGCCGATGGGTGATGTTCTTGGGTTTAGATTTACTTTACTGGCCAGAAACAAAAAAGAAGCCAGCACCTTGAGAAGAAGAGCGGGACGAATGCACTACAAGCACAGGCCGAGCATTGCGGCGCAGCCCCATTGGCTTGAATGGCTGAGTTTGTAAACGGTTGTATACAGTTGGGTGCGTTTTACCTTTAAAAAAAAAAAAATCTCTAAATAGCAGATCTTGTCTGCGGCATCTCATTATCACTACGCTGTGTTGTTTCCTTTTAGTTGTACTTTACATTTCCCGTCTCAGGTGACTGTTTTGTCATTCCTGCTGTTACCTGCACTACAATTCCCATTTCCTATTCATATCATGCTTAACACTTTGCAGTACAAGATGAGACACACCTAGCTGTTGCGAGAAGCAAAGTTTATTCCCAGCAGGTTCAGACACAGACAAACACGGAATGTTTCTAATTAACATTAATTAACATTGAGCATTTTATCAACTAAAAGTTTTTTTTTTCGTGTACTCTTTTTTTTTAACTTTGCAGGTGTTGTTTCCTGAGTTATGGTGCAAGAAATTAGAGAGGATGATTTTGGTCATGTCTAAAGCAGCCATTCTCCACCAGGGTATGTGGAACCGTTGGGTTCCTCCAGAGGTTGGTAGGGGGTTCCTTGAGAACAGATTGACCTGTAAACGCCGAGAGCAAAAGTTATTGGCCAGAGCCAACGGTTTGACTCCAATAATCTTTTTTAGCTGTTGGTGAGGATGGTGTTCTTTCCAATAGACCACCAAGTCAGGGCTCAGACAGTGCTCTGATTGGGCAAAGTCTTGCAGTCAGGTGCATTGCTTCTGCCAATCAGGACCCTAGAATGCACTGTGCTGCGCGTAGTGCATTGTGGGGTGTTCGGTGGGTAAACATCCCCACGAATGCCCCGCAAATTTGAGTGTACGTCGAATGGGTGAACAGGTTTGGGCCAGTTTTGCTCAAACTGTTCGCCCAACTCTAACCAACGATGTACGGAGCATTCTTCCCACTGGCCACCAATGTAAGGAACATTCTTCTCACTGATCACCAATGTAAGGAACATTCTTCTCACTGATCACCAATGTAAGGAACATTCTTCTCACTGATCACCAATGTAAGGAACGTTCTTCTCACTGATCACCAATGTAAGGGACATTCTTCTCACTGATCACCAATGTAAGGAACATTCTTCTCACTGATCACCAATGTAAGGAACATTCTTCTCACTGATCACCAATGTAAGGAACATTCTTCTCACTGATCACCAATGTAAGGAACATTCTTCTCACTGATCACCAATGTAAGGAACATTCTTCCCACTGACCACCAATGTAAGGAACATTCTTCTCACTGATCACCAATGTAAGGAACATTCTTCCCACTGACCACCAATGTAAGGGACATTCTTCCCACTGATCACCAATGTAAGGAACATTCTTCCCACTGACCACCAATGTAAGGAGCATTCTTCCCACTGATCACCAATGTAAGGAACATTCTTCCCACTGACCACCAATGTAAGGAGCATTCTTCTCACTGATCACCAATGTAAGGAACGTTCTTCTCACTGATCACCAATGTAAGGAACGTTCTTCTCACTGATCACGAATGTAAGGGACATTCTTCTCACTGATCACCAATGTAAGGAACATTCTTCTCACTGATCACCAATGTAAGGGACATTCTTCTCACTGATCACCAATGTAAGGAACATTCTTCTCACTGATCACCAATGTAAGGGACATTCTTCCCACTGATCACCAATGTAAGGAACATTCTTCTCACTGATCACCAATGTAAGGAACATTCATCTCACTGATCACCAATGTAAGGAACATTCTTCCCACTGATCACCAATGTAAGGAACATTCTTCTCACTGATCACCAATGTAAGGAACATTCTTCTCACTGATCACCAATGTAAGGAACATTCATCTCACTGATCACCAATGTAAGGAACATTCTTCCCACTGATCACCAATGTAAGGAACATTCTTCTCACTGATCACCAATGTAAGGAACATTCTTCTTACTGATCACCAATGTAAGGAACATTCTTCTCACTGATCACCAATGTAAGGAACATTCTTCTCACTGATCACCAATGTAAGGAACGTTCTTCTCACTGATCACCAATGTAAGGGACATTCTTCTCACTGATCACCAATGTAAGGAACATTCTTCTCACTGATCACCAATGTAAGGAACATTCTTCTCACTGATCACCAATGTAAGGAACATTCTTCTCACTGATCACCAATGTAAGGAACATTCTTCCCACTGACCACCAATGTAAGGAGCATTCTTCTCACTGATCACCAATGTAAGGAACGTTCTTCTCACTGATCACCAATGTAAGGAACGTTCTTCTCACTGATCACGAATGTAAGGGACATTCTTCTCACTGATCACCAATGTAAGGAACATTCTTCTCACTGATCACCAATGTAAGGGACATTCTTCTCACTGATCACCAATGTAAGGAACATTCTTCTCACTGATCACCAATGTAAGGGACATTCTTCCCACTGATCACCAATGTAAGGAACATTCTTCTCACTGATCACCAATGTAAGGAACATTCATCTCACTGATCACCAATGTAAGGAACATTCTTCCCACTGATCACCAATGTAAGGAACATTCTTCTCACTGATCACCAATGTAAGGAACATTCTTCTTACTGATCACCAATGTAAGGAACATTCTTCTCACTGATCACCAATGTAAGGAACATTCTTCTCACTGATCACCAATGTAAGGAACATTCTTCTCACTGATCACCAATGTAAGGAACATTCTTCTCACTGATCACCAATGTAAGGAACATTCTTCTCACTGATCACCAATGTAAGGAACATTCTTCCCACTGACCACCAATGTAAGGAACATTCTTCTCACTGATCACCAATGTAAGGGACATTCTTCTCACTGATCACCAATGTAAGGAACATTCTTCTCACTGATCACCAATGTAAGGAACATTCTTCCCACTGACCACCAATGTAAGGGACATTCTTCCCACTGATCACCAATGTAAGGAACATTCTTCCCACTGACCACCAATGTAAGGAGCATTCTTCTCACTGATCACCAATGTAAGGAACGTTCTTCTCACTGATCACCAATGTAAGGAACGTTCTTCTCACTGATCACGAATGTAAGGGACATTCTTCTCACTGATCACCAATGTAAGGAACATTCTTCTCACTGATCACCAATGTAAGGGACATTCTTCTCACTGATCACCAATGTAAGGAACATTCTTCTCACTGATCACCAATGTAAGGGACATTCTTCCCACTGATCACCAATGTAAGGAACATTCTTCTCACTGATCACCAATGTAAGGAACATTCATCTCACTGATCACCAATGTAAGGAACATTCTTCCCACTGATCACCAATGTAAGGAACATTCTTCTCACTGATCACCAATGTAAGGAACATTCTTCTTACTGATCACCAATGTAAGGAACATTCTTCTCACTGATCACCAATGTAAGGAACATTCTTCTCACTGATCACCAATGTAAGGAACGTTCTTCTCACTGATCACCAATGTAAGGGACATTCTTCTCACTGATCACCAATGTAAGGAACATTCTTCCCACTGATCACCAATGTAAGGAACATTCTTCTCACTGATCACCAATGTAAGGGACATTCTTCTCACTGATCACCAATGTAAGGAACATTCTTCCCACTGATCACCAATGTAAGGAACATTCTTCTCACTGATCACCAATGTAAGGAACATTCTTCTCACTGATCACCAATGTAAGGAACATTCTTCTCACTGATCACCAATGTAAGGAACATTCTTCTCACTGATCACCAATGTAAGGAACATTCTTCTCACTGATCACCAATGTAAGGAACATTCTTCTCACTGATCACCAATGTAAGGGACATTCTTCTCACTGATCACCAATGTAAGGAACATTCTTCCCACTGATCACCAATGTAAGGAACATTCTTCTCACTGATCACCAATGTAAGGAACATTCTTCTCACTGATCACCAATGTAAGGAACATTCTTCTCACTGATCACCAATGTAAGGAACATTCTTCTCACTGATCACCAATGTAAGGAACATTCTTCTCACTGATCACCAATGTAAGGAACATTCTTCTCACTGATCACCAATGTAAGGAACATTCTTCCCACTGACCACCAATGTAAGGAACATTCTTCTCACTGATCACCAATGTAAGGAACATTCTTCCCACTGACCACCAATGTAAGGGACATTCTTCCCACTGATCACCAATGTAAGGAACATTCTTCCCACTGACCACCAATGTAAGGAGCATTCTTCCCACTGATCACCAATGTAAGGAACATTCTTCCCACTGACCACCAATGTAAGGAGCATTCTTCTCACTGATCACCAATGTAAGGAACGTTCTTCTCACTGATCACCAATGTAAGGAACGTTCTTCTCACTGATCACGAATGTAAGGGACATTCTTCCCACTGACCACCAATGTAAGGAACATTCTTCTCACTGATCACCAATGTAAGGAACATTCTTCTCACTGATCACCAATGTAAGGAACATTCTTCTCACTGATCACCAATGTAAGGGACATTCTTCTCACTGATCACCAATGTAAGGAACATTCTTCTCACTGATCACCAATGTAAGGGACATTCTTCCCACTGATCACCAATGTAAGGAACATTCTTCTCACTGATCACCAATGTAAGGAACATTCATCTCACTGATCACCAATGTAAGGAACATTCTTCCCACTGATCACCAATGTAAGGAACATTCTTCTCACTGATCACCAATGTAAGGAACATTCTTCTTACTGATCACCAATGTAAGGAACATTCTTCTCACTGATCACCAATGTAAGGAACATTCTTCTCACTGATCACCAATGTAAGGGACATTCTTCTCACTGATCACGAATGTAAGGAACATTCTTCCCACTGACCACCAATGTAAGGGACATTCTTCCCACTGACCACCAATGTAAGGAGCATTCTTCCCACTGATCACCAATGTAAGGAACATTCTTCTCACTGATCACCAATGTAAGGAACGTTCTTCTCACTGATCACCAATGTAAGGAACGTTCTTCTCACTGACCACCAATGTAAGGAGCATTCTTCTCACTGATCACCAATGTAAGGAACGTTCTTCTCACTGATCACCAATGTAAGGAACGTTCTTCTCACTGATCACCAATGTAAGGAACATTCTTCTCACTGATCACCAATGTAAGGAACATTCTTCTCACTGATCACCAATGTAAGGAACATTCTTCTCACTGATCACCAATGTAAGGAACATTTTTCTCACTGATTACCAATGTAAGGAACATTCTTCTCACTGATCACCAATGTAAGGAACATTCTTCCACTGATCACCAATGTAAGGAACATTCTTCCCACTGATCACCAATGTAAGGAACATTCTTCCCACTAACCAGCGATAGAGTTGGGATGAACACACCTGTTGTTCGGCCCAACCTGGTGGGGCCACCTGGCGACATCCCCTGGTGATGTTATCGACCCAGCATGCACCAGTCGGGGATGTCACCAGGTGGCAGACAGCAGAGAGAGCCTTCGTCGAGGACAGAGCTTTTTCTTTCTTTTTTTGGGGATCCAGCAGTGCAGCAGGCAAAGTGATTGACGATGGATCTACATCAGGGGACATTTTTTTTTTTTAAATTAATGAATAAATGAATTGTCAAAAACTGTGTGTGTGTTTTACATCTTTTTGATGAATGAGTAGGGGTACAATGTACCCCATACTCATTCACATTGTGGGGGGGGTTGTGATATAGCCTGTCACCTGATGCATCACTGCTTCAGCTCCACCTCAGATCATTAGGCATGGCAGATATATATATATATACATATATATATATATATCTATATATATATATATCTATATATATATATATATAGATATATATAGATATATATAGATATATATATATACAGTGGATATAAAAAGTCTACTCATCCCTGTTCAAATGTCAGGTTTCTGTGATGTAAAAAAAAAAAGACAAAGATAAATAATTTCAGAACTTTTTTCACCTTTAATGTGACCTATAAATTGTACAACACAATTGAAAAACAAACTGAAATCTTTTAGGTGGAGGGAAGTAAAAATAGAAAAATAAAGTAATGTGGTTGCATAAGTGTGCACGCCCTCTTATAACTGGGGATGTAGAGGTGTTCAGAATTAAGCAATCACATTTAAACTCATGTTAAATAGGAGTCAGTACACACTTGCCATCATTTAAAGTGCAATTAAACCCAAATAAAGTTCAGCTGTTCTAGTAGGTCTTTCCTGACACTTTTTTAGTCGCATCCTACAGCAAAAGCCATGGTCCGCAGAGAGCTTCCAAAGCATCAGAGGGATCTCATTGTTAAACGCTATCAGTCAGGAGAAGGGTACAAAAGAATTTCCAAGGCATTAGATATACCATGGAACACAGTGAAGACAGTCATCATTAAGTGGAGAAAATATGGCACAACAGCGACATCACCAAGAACTGGACATCCCTCCAAAATTGATGAAAAGATGAGAAGAAAACTGGTCAGGGAG